>NC_044361.1:35339469-35547258 GCF_007364275.1 Archocentrus centrarchus | reverse complement strand
TATAAGATTGTCAGTCAGTTGTTGTAGGATTGCCAAAGCAACAGCAAAGAGTTCTTCGCAGTTTCTGGAAAAACCCCATTTCTTTCTTCTTTTCTTTTTGGGTTTCATTTCTTCACTGTTCACTGAAAACTGGAAACTGGTACAAATGTTTCACAAACTGACAGGAGCTGAGCAGGAGGTTCCTCACTGGCATCCACTTCAGATAAGGATGGAAGTGAAGCAGGAGGTTCCTCACTGGCATCCACTTCAGATAAGGATGGAGGTGAAGCAGGAGGTTCCTCACTGACATCCACTTCAGATAAGGATGGAAGTGAAGCAGGAGGTTCCTGACTGGCATTCACTTCAGATAAGGATGGAGGTGAAGCAGGAGGTTCCTGACTGGCATTCACTTCAGATAAGGATGGAGGTGAAGCAGGAGGTTCCTCGCTGGCATCCACTTCAGATAAGGATGGAGGTGAAGCAGGAGGTTCCTCGCTGGCATCCACTTCAGATAAGGATGGAGGTGAAGCAGGAGGTTCCTCGCTGGCATACACTTCAGATAAGGATGGAGGTGAAGCAGGAGGTTCCTCACTGGCATCCACTTCAGATAAGGATGGAGGTGAAGCAGGAGGTTCCTCACTGGCATCCACTTCAGATAAGGATGGAGGTGAAGCAGGAGGTTCCTCACTGGCATTCACCTCAGAAAAGATTGGAGGTGAAGCAGGGGATTCCACAGGTACAATAATTTTTAAGCCATCTTCAAGCCTCGATGGGCTCTGAGCTGCAGGTGTGTGACCATCCAGCTCTCTTGGGATGTGGGCCTGAAAGAGCTCACATATGCGTTCCTTTGCTACAACAGCAATTTTAGTGAGCAGCGCCGGTGTGATGTTTGAAATGCTGTTGAGCAGAACATCAAGTGGAAATTGCTCTCTAATTTTTTTCAGGATGCTCTGGATCACATCATCTCTGATGGAGCGCGAGAAGATGGCCTGATTTTCTGTTCCTGCGAGAGTCTTGGAGATCTTGTCCAAGGTGGCTTTTGTGACACTAGTGCAGAGGATGCTTAAAACTCTGGGACGCCATATTTAAGAGCGGTTTGTGGAGGAAGCTCCCAGAAGCCCTGTAGGGACTCTGGGAACTACCTCAACCACTACTTCCTCTGCTGTGTGCATTCTGGAGGTCTCTGTTTCCTGCTGCTTCTGGTTCAGGAGCTCAATGTAGCTCTTGACCAGGCGCGGAGTTTAGGTGTTCCTGTAGATTAAGGTTAGATGTGTTTTTTTAACCCAGAAATAATGAAACATGGTAGTTGAACTGTTAATGACTGTTTGTCAAATGGGACTCACTGAAATTCAGGAGGTGTGGCCTCTGGAAACTTGAGGAGCATCCTGGCCTGGAACTCAACGTCCTCATTTTATTATTAACATTTACTGCCCACACCTGGAACAAAAACACAATAAAGTGTATTTTTCTTTGAGGTTTTGTGAACATAACAAAAAAAAAAAGCATCTACAAATGACTACAAGGTCTCATCAGCTTTCTAGTCTTACCAGTTTGAGAAGAGGTTTGGCCTCTGTTTCCTCCAGATCCTCCAGTTTAAACTCCCAGAGCCTTCAAAGGAACAAAACAGGTTTTATCTCCGCATTTACACTTCATTACAACACTGCAAAACCGCATAACAGTACATCTTAATAAAAGAAGCAAGTTCATTTAACTTAATCTGCTGAAACAGTTGGAGCCTCTCGGTCCCATAAATTAAAAAGAATTCAAAATGAATTGTTGAAGTTCAAAGTCAGTTGTTTTGAATACACTTAAATTTGTTGAGTATTTTAAGTTGTGGGTAATATATTTCCACTTAGCTCCCCGGACTCATTTTCTTGGCGTTTACCTTATATCATTACAAAAATGTGAACACCACTTCATCTTTCATCGTTCAGTTGTTGTTTCTATTTCAGCTGTCAAATAATCACATACCAATATGTATGCAGATAATTGTTAACGATCCCCCAAAGTGTAAAGCTTTGATGATGGTCATATCAAAAAGATAGAATCATTAATTCAATCAGTAACTGTGAAATAGGTTGATTTACAGAAAATTCACTATTTTAACAAATGTTTGTATAGGTACATTTGTAGATTGAATTAAAAAAAAGAGGCACTCATGAGCGCCTGGGTGGCTCGGGTTTGCATCCCGTCCCACGTGACTTCCCTGTCTGGAAAATAACCCCCCCTCAAAAAAATGTTATGTTTCCTTTTAATAAAACCACAACGTTTTTGGCTTTATTCATCCAAGCTGCTTTAACACAAAATATCTGAGATACTTTTACTCATAATGAGTCATTTTTCATGCTTTAAATGTTTGAGTTAAAGAGCTTAAATGATTCAAGGCAATCGGTTTCCTCAAATAATTTGAGTTGAGCTAAGTCATCGGGTTTTTACAGTGAAAGAGACTTTCAGGTGTGAGCTGGATGGTCTGCAGGTGTCTCAGTAACTCACTGCTCTCTGACTGTTTTGTTGCTCTCCTGCACCAAAAGGTCTCTCATGTCCTCAGCAGTGATGTTAGGTGGAATCCGATTTTTCCTGCTGAAGCCTGAGGAATTCCCTCATTATGGCAATCTAAAAATAAAAGTAGATATTTTATCATGACCACACAGTTTTTCAGAAATGAACATATTTGATGTCAGTTTTTGGCTTGCATGGACAGTGGATCTTACCTGAGTCTTGTAGCCTTTGAGATGCCAGCAGGTGCTCACAGCTGTCTCATATATGGCAGTGCCAAACAACACCTGCCATAGAAATGACAAGTTATTCATCATTAGTTAATTTGATTCTCAGTTTCTTAGCTTTTAAAAAACACATCAAACTCTTTAAATGGTTTAAATGCAGTACAAACAAAACCTCTCATACCCTGATGGGTTTGTAGATTCCTCTACTTCGTTCCATTGAGATTTTGCTCTTTTGTATCTCAGTAGGAAACAGAAATGCTCAAATACACTGTGGAAAGTTTGTGAAAATAAAGCTATACTCCAAAATACTCCGAACTCGATGGTTTCTCTCGCACAAATGAATTGTTTTTGATCTTTGAAGCAGAATTCTAGAACTGCAGGCAGTTTATAAAGTTCTCTCTTTACAACACAGCAGGTCACCATGGAAGCACTTCATGCACGTTTCATGTTGTTACATAAAAAAATCTTTATTTATTTTGCACTGCACTTTATTTCTTTCATAAATAAATACATTTATTGTATGAATAAATAAAGTGTAGGCTACAGCCGTACTTTGGTCACTACTGTGAAAAGTTGGATAAAAATGGCAGCTGCTCAGCACCTTTTTCTTTTTGTATTTTTATTTAAAAAAAAAAAAAAAAGGGGTTGATATACTCACACACACACACACACACACACACACATCCATACACACACCCATATGCACCTACATACACACACACACAAGTTTATTGTTTGTAGTAATGTGTGTGTATGCGCCTTTGTCATGCAATGTATTCGATAATGAGGGCGAGAAACTGCAAACCATGCCCCCCGCGACCCAGAGGTAGATAGGGAAGGACCCAGGGGACCCAGGCCATCCATAGCACAGGAGCTCAGAAGACTTGGGGCCACACATCCCGATGGCAACCGCGTACACTCCCCAGAAGAGGAAGGAGGGAGGCTACAGACGGAACCCCCACAATCCAGGGGCTAGAGTCCAGAGAGCCAGAGACGACGGGCAGCCCACCCCCCCCGGCAGGCCGGCACCCCCAGCACGAGCCAGGCATGCGGCCCCCGAGGCCCCAAGCGCCCGAGAGCAGCCCGACACCCGGCAGAGCCCCCCACGCGCCAAAGAGGCCCAAGCCAACCCCCAGGTCCCGGCCGCCAAGGGAGCAGGCCAAAAACCATGCCGAGACATCCGGCCACACATCCCGGGACCCACGGGCACCCACACCCCAGGGGCGGCAGTGACGACCAGTGGGGAGCAGCGTGGAGCGGTAGGGAGGGGTAACTCCTACCCTCCGTGTCCCACCGGTGCCAAGGCTCGGCAAGCCACCAACCCAGGCCCAGCTGTCCACACACACACACTCTCACAAGCACGCACGTACACACACACACACACGTACCAGTCATTCCCTCATGTACACACACGCACATACACACGCACGCACATTCGCATGCACCAGTCACACACTCATGCATACGCACATGTAACATACATGGACACCTAATGTGGGAGAGCGGGTACCAGCACCAAGCCAGCGGCAACCCAGGGAAGCAGCCAACCCAGCCCCGAACAATGAGCCAGTCCCCATCCCAGGCGGGGTGCATGGAACCGGGGTGTGAGAAGGCCCGCCCGCCCCCTCCTCCCACTCAGCGTGTTGGGGGGGTGATGTGAATGTATGTACTGAGAAGAATGTGTATGGCTGTGTGAAAACTACAGTGCTTTTAAAATTGGAGGGACAGATGTAATATGAGCACTGAATAACAGCGCCCATCCACACCGTCCCCCCAAGGCCCTCAATGTCTAAAATGTAAATAAAATTAAGGTGCAGGCAGCAGTGAACAGACAAGTGGGGCCACCTCAGCAGTGCCACCCACTAACCACTGTGTGACACACCTGCCCCCCAAGGCCCTATATGTACTATGATGTGTTGTGAGCTGTATAATGCAATTAAAAAAGGAGGAGTGGGACATCACGCAGCACAGCGAGCAGAGCCGAGGTGATGGCCCTACTCACTGCAGCACGAGCCCCCCACCCCCGAGAACCTATGTGTGCATAATGTGATGTTAAACTGAGTGGGAGGAGGGGAGGGGCCAGGATAAATATGACCGGGAGGCAGAGGACTACCCCCCGGAGGAAGAGAGCCAGCTAGCTACTGGCTCACTAGGCACCCCAGTTCCCTACACCCCCCCGCAGCCCAGGGAAGGCAGGTCCAGGGCCTGAAGTGACCGCACCCCCAGGACGCCACCGTACTCCAGGCCGGCACCCACTGCCCCCACTGCAAACAGGACACAACACACACCCCACATGCATACAAAGGACAACAAATATCGCACACACACACACACGCACGTACGCACACATACACACGCACGTACACACACGCACACACACACAGACACACACCCCCACATACATACTCACACATACACACACACGCACACAGTGGTCCTGAGTCAGAACCAACCGGCCCCGTGTGGGGCAACTGCTGCTCCCTCACCTGAGCGCCCCACCACCCCATGGGGGAGGGCACCCAGAATCCCGGAATGCCAGCCAGACACCCTGACACAGCCAACCCACCCCACACGGCGGCGCGCCCAAGGGGGCACAGACCCCTCCAGCGCAGGGAGGGGCCCAGCCAGGAAACGGGCAACCCCGGGCACCAGGGCCCCGACCCCCGCACCCCGGCCCCCACAGAGGAAGCCGGCCACCCGGACGGGGCCAGCACCGCCACCACGGGACCCCGAGCCCCACACCCCACGACCATAAGAGCACCATCCAAGTCCCCACCACCAACAACCAGGGCCCGGACACAGAAACCACAAAACGGTAGCCACCGCCTCCAGGCCAGAGCCATCAGACACCCAGGCCCCCCCGGCCCACCCCCAGCCACCTACCGGGTGCGCCATGAAACTAGACCACCTTTTTCTTATTGTAGATGTAAGCATGAGCAGTAAAACAGTGGCTTACAAGATTTCATTGAAACACTGGGCTGTGGAGGGGAATGATGGATATATATCTGAAGCCGGACAGCATCTGCTATATATGCAGCTTTGGTCATTTGGATAAACCGGCCCCTTAAGCAGCCCAGACGTAGAGACCTCTGTGTATTCTGTAAATCCCACAGCCCCACAGCACAATATTAATACCCCAAATAATTAATTACTAATTACCAGGCTACCTGTTGCCACATAAACACACGTTTATGATACCATAATCGTACAGCAGATACTGACTTTAGGGGGGAACAGGACACATAAACCTTAAAAAAAATCACTAACAAGTTATCCACCATATTCATGATGTAGCTTCTCTAACTGAGTGTCATAGTGAACCAGCATGTGCAACGTTTGGATCAGTTGGTTTTCATTTTCTTATATACCTGTATGAAGAAACATAGGTTGATATAAGTCAATATTTTTTTACTTTGTCTGTGTGAGACTCACACTTGTGCATTTCAAATGAGGCATGCTTACAGTTGCCCCCATCACATCCTCCTATTGGGTCTGTGTTTATTCAAAAAAAAAAAAAAAGGATTTTCATCAGCTTTTCTTTCAAAACATCAGTTACACCTCATGTCCATTTTTTCTTGAGCAAAACTATTCTGTGACAGTCCCCCTTACTAACATGGTTCCACTCTCCTCACATCTGCAGAAAGAACATAGATGTGAACTCACAGAAAAAGTCCTGCATTACTTCATCATCAAGGCCCGATTCTCTCCCCCTCCTCACAGGCAAAAAAAAAACATGTATAGTTTCTTGATCGGGTATTGCCACAAACAAAGTATCCAACATTTTCCTGATGGAGTTTCTCTCATCGTTTGTGTTTTTAAAAAACTCCAAAGTTGCTACATAAGCAGTGTGTTCATCATATCACAGCCTGCATCTTTTACTGTTTTGTACTCACTCCAAGCTTGACACACAGAACTCGTGACTTTGTAGTCACACGGCGTATTTTGTTAAGCTACACAAGTTATATAACACTCCTATTGGCTTTTGTTTAACCTCTGGATAAAAATGCTTAAACTATGTTCTAACTAAGCAACTCAGCTGAAAGGATGATCAAACCTCTGCACCTGACGATCAAAGCATCAAAGTTTTTCTATGAAATGATGAACAACAGATCGAATGGGTCAGTTTTTTCTTTATGAGTAATTGATCATAATGAACTGCAACATTTAAACGTATTAGCTGGAATTAACAGCGTCACAGTGAAACTCCTGAATACTCTGCTGTTTTATTGGACCAGAATAAAGCCTGTCGGCTCTGTGAAAGCTTTACTCTTGCTGACTCTTAAGATCCTTTTCTAGCCACATTATGAGTTCGACTCAATAAAGTCAGAACATAAAGTAAAATCCCTTTGAAATATTGTAGGTTAAGAATAGTATTACCTAGCTTGTGCACACCCTAATAATCACTGCCATGAAGTCTGTCTTACACTGAATATGGTTTTGATTAAATTTTGCATTTTTATTATAAATATTATTTTTTTATTTATTTTTTATATTTATTTTATTATTATTATAAATATAAATATTCCTCCTTCCTCCTCTGGGGTGTGTGCTCGGCTGCCATCAAGATGTATGGCCTCAGGTCTTTTGAGCTCCTGGTGGGCCTTGGATGACCCGGGTCCCCCTGGGTCTTTCCCTGCCCTGCAAATTTATTAATAAAGAAAAACTGAAATATCACATGGTCATAAGTATTCAGACCCTTTGCTTTGACACTCATATTTAACTCACATGATGTCCATTTCTTCTGATCCTCCTTTAGATAGTTCTACTCCTTCATTGGAGTCCAGTTGTGTTTAATTAAACTGATTGGACTTGATTAGGAAAGGCACACACCTGTCTATATAAGACCTCACAGCTCACAGTGCATGTCAGAGCAAATGAGAATCATGAGGTCTAACGAACTGCCCAAGGAGCTCAGAGACAGAATTGTGGTTAGGCACAGATCAGGCCAAGGTTACAACAGAATTTCTGCAGCACTCAAGGTTCCTAAGAGCACAGTGGCCTCCATAATCCTTAAATGGAAGAAGTTTGGGACGACCAGAACTCTTCCTAGACCTGGCTGTCCAGCCAAACTGAGCAATCGTGGGAGAAGAGCCTTGGTGAGACAGGTGAAGAAGAACCCAAAGATCACTGTGGCTGAGCTCCAGAGATGCAGTAGGGAGATGGGAGAAAGGTCCATAAAGTCAACTATCACTGCAGCCCTCCACCAGTCGGGGCTTTAAGGCAGAGCGGCCCGACAGAAGCCTCTCCTCAGTGCAAGACATATGAAAAACACATGATGGACTCCCAGACTATGAGAAATAAGATTCTCTGGTCTGATGAGACGAAGATTGAACTTTATGGTGTTAATTCTAAGCAGTATGTGTGGAGAACACCAGGCACTGCTCATCACCTGCCCAATACAATCCCAACAGTGAAACATGGTGGTGGCAGCATCACGCTGTGGGGGTGTTTTTCAGCTGCAGGGACAGGACAGCTGGTTGCAATTGAAGGAAAGATGAAAGCGTCCAAGTACAGAGATATCCTGGAAGAAAACCTCTTCCAGAGTGCTCAGGACCTCAGACTGGGATGAAGGTTCACCTTCCAACAAGACAATGACCCGAAGCACACAGCTAAACTAACAAAGGAGTGGCTTCAGAACAACTCTGTGACCATACTTTACCTTATGGCCATACCACCCTCAACGCGCCCGATCTCGTCTGATCTCGGAAGTTAAGCAGGGTCGGGCCTGGTCAGTACTTGGATGGGAGACCGCCTGGGAATACCAGGTGCTGTAAGCTTGGGGTGGCTGTAGCTCAGTAGGTAGAGCAGGTCACCTACTGATTGGAAGGTCAGTGGTTCAATTCCTGGCTACTGCAGGCTGTGTGCCAATGTATCCTTGGGCAAGATACTTAACCCCAAGTTGCTCTCCGACCGTTCCGTCGGAGTATGAATGTGAGTGAATGTTAGACGATTAAAGCACTTAGCTTAATTAATTAATCATGGAAGTGCTTGTATGAATGCGTGTGCATGGGATAAATGTGAACGTGTTGTGTAAGCGCTTTGAGTGTTCATATCTGAGTAGAAAAGTGCTATATAAGAACTAGTCCATTTACCATTTACCATTACTTGACTGGCCCAGCCAGAGCCCTGACCTAAACCCAACTGAGCATCTGTGTAGACACCTGAAAATGGCCGTCCACCAACGGCCAACAAACGGAGAACATCTGCAAGGAAGAATGGGAGAGGATCCCCAATCCAGGTGTCAAAAGCTTGTTGCATCATTCCCAAGAAGACTCATGACTGTAGTAGCTCAAAAGGTGCTTCTACTCAATGCTGAGCAAAGTGTCTGAATACTTATGACCATGTGATATTTCAGTTTTTCTTTTTTAATAAATTTGAAAAATTTCTACATTTCTGTTTTTTTCTGTCAAGATGGGGAGCTGAGTGCACATTAATGAGAAATAACATGAACTTTTTTGATTCTAGCAAATGGCTGCAATGAAACAAAGAGTGAAGAATTTAAAGGGGTCTGAATACTTTCGTACTCACTGTATATGTGTACATGTATATGCATGTATATATATGCGAATGTGTATGTATGTGTAGCTATCTATCTTCTATTTTTTTCTGTTCTCTCCCCCCTTTTTTCCTGTTTTTTTCTCTTTTTTTCTTTCCTCTCTCTATCTCTCTTCTCTTCCTGCCTGTCAGATCTGGTAAGAATAAATAAAATAAAAATAAAACTACAATTGACCAGAAAATCCTACAGAAAACTGATAGAGCTCTTCTTGAAAAAGCAAATATGTTTGGTACAAAAGTGCATTCAGATCATCATTCTGACTGCAAAAACTGCCAGACATGACAGCCCCCCCCCCCCTTCCCCCGAAAAAAAAGAACTCCCCGGAGCAACGGCTCCTCCGGCTCTTTGACTCTACAGATGCTGCTATTGGCAGCCATGACATTTCAGCCTGTCAGCACTTCAGAGGACAGACAGCAAGGCAGAAACAGCTCAGCATCCATTTATGAAGAGAAAAGCCCAAAAACTCAGAGGAAAGGAAGGATTTGTGGAGCAACATTTAACAAAGAAGAAGTGCGACATGGCGAGGCCGGCCCGGATTCTCAGGAAACAAAACCAAATCCAGGAAACGTGGATGAGAAACTGTGAGGTGTGGATTCAATGAAACGGGACACCAGAGGAGGCCGAAGTCATCACAGTAAGATTTGGACAGATTGCAGTGATATGACAGATGTATGGCTCACTCATAGTTAATAAGTCCAAACTTCATTATTGTGGAGTGTAAAATGAAGGATTGGGCATGAGGATGCTGAGATGAAAGTTACTGACTGCATCCAAAGCTTCACATGAGGAGAGGAACTCTGAGCACAGACAGCACAACGCTGAACATAATATTGATCCTGAAAATCACTTTGATCACAAGAAGAATCACAACACAAGTTTTGCTGTGGTTACAATTTCTGAGAAATTATTAAATGATGAACCAGACAGCACGGCTCAAATGAAAGGTCATGACCTTTACAGGCGGGACCAAAGGGGGCGGGGCTTTGTGTTTCAGGTCCTGTTATCAGTGTCGAGTTGTTGAATCGATGTTTGAAACTGAAAATGTAATGGAACGTGTTACAGCTGACATAATGAGACAAAATGCAAAAATATAATTGTACAGAGCAGCAGGTACTAACCTGACACATTTAAAGATAAACTGTCAGAAATATATGATGTCATCAGTAAAGTATTAGATTTTTTTTTGTGGAGACTTCAGCGTTGATGGTTTGAATCCTTCTGGGTGAACACTAAGAACTGAGTCTATCAGCTCTGTTTGTGTGGGCTCTTCCCCTCAATCTCATATCCTCATAGAATAACTGTAAATGCTGCTGCACTCATTAATAATATCTTCACAAATGTTCCTGAGGGGAACATAGCTGCTGCTCTCGTTATAAATGTTGTGAGTGATCATCTGTCTGTTTTTGAAAAAGATACACAAACCACCATTAACCATCTGAGGACCAATTCAGGACTGGAGCAACATTTATGTTGATGATGCTGATAAAGCTCATGAAGGATTCATTTCTATGATACTGCCCCCTGTTGGCTAAAGCAGTCAAAACAAAATCTCTATCTAGTAATGATGTTTTTAAGGCCAAAGCAGAAGTCAGCATTGCCGTGGTTCCATTAAGAAAAAAAGGCTTTTGAATTATTACAGAAAACCTCCTGAAAATTCCTCTTTTGTTTCCAAGATAACAGGATAAACTTCCTGATTTTCCTGAAACATCTCAGATCTTTGTTTAAACTGGGAGAAGCTGTGATTGTTTTTCAGCACAGAGCTGAAAACAAGACATGCACACATAAAAATAATAATGATAGTAACAATAATCTAGCAGAGGATTTTTCACAATACATTTTCAAAGTGCTTCACAAGCAAAATCAGACAAAATCAGCAGGTTCAAAAAGGTCAGACACAAAAGGTGAACTGAATCAGTAACGTGTAGGAAAACAAAGGGAAATCAGTAATAAGGGAAATAATTGATCAGTGACTGCAAACACTTTGTCCCTGTGCTGCTGTGTGTGGTACAGGTGAACACAAACACACATTCTGGACACATTTGAATCATATTCTTCACATTTTACTGGCTACATCCATATTTCAGCACTGAGCATTTAAATCATTTATATCTCATTATTCTGAATCATATGCAATAATTCTGAGTATCAGCCGAGTGTCTCTGCTGTAAACTCCCTCCAGCCTTTGGAGCAGATGAGCTCACAATAGGAGCCTCTAGTGGACATTAGAAGAACTGCAAGTACACACACACACACACACACACACACACACACACACACACACACACACACACACACACACACACACACACACACACACACAGTCTTAGCTATTGTAAAGGAACAGGTTCTATGTATAAATCCTTTTTAATAAAATAAACATGGTTCTCTTTAGAACACTACTGATTAACAAATAAACATGTTTTAAAGAGATGGGGTGAAAACAGATGATTAACTAAATAACTCCTTGTCTTATCCATCCATCCATCTTCTTATGCTTTTCATGGTCACTGGGGGGGCGGAGCCTATCCCAGCTGTCAGGGGCGAGAGGCAGGGTACACCTGTACAGGTCAGCAGCCTGTCGCAGGGCTAACACAGAGAGACACACAAGCATTCACACTCACATTCACACCTGTGGGCAGTTTAGACTCAGCAGGTAACCTAACCCCACTGACTGCATGTCTTTGGACTGTGGGAGGAAAGCGGAGAGAACCCACACAAACACGGGGAGAACATGGAAACTCCACCCAGAAAGGCCCCGGTGGGGGATTCAAACCAGCACCTTCTTGCTGTGAGGCAACAGTGCTAATCAGCGCGCCACCATGCTGCCCTCCTGCTCTGATATAGAACATAAATCAGATAATAACAACAAACATACTCTAAATGATCCCATTTCAAACTATCTCACAGACACTGATGGAGAACAGGGGCCCTCCTTCTCCTCCTTTCCATCCACCTCTACTTCCCTTCCTCTCAGCCTGTGTTCCCCTCCGCTCCTCCTCCTCCTCCACTCCTCCTCCTCTTCTCTTCCTCTCCTCTCAGAGATCTTCACATTAAAGATGTCCTGGCTCTTACCTCTAAGCTCTCAGCACCAATTAGTTGACTTTACTAGAAAATTGTGGAAACTCGTTGCCTTAAACCATTTCAGTTTTAACATAATGTGAAATTAAATATATTAATTTGTATGAACACAGAATCTTAATTGGATACAGCAGACAAATCAGGAGTACATTAGTAATCTTTACCTCAATTCATTAGTTCACATCAATTATTTCTTTTCTGGAGTCCAACTTAAAATAATCATTATGTTTATTACTACTTAAAATCATTAATAATAATAATAATACACCTAATATCTTTTCTGCTACTTTGATTACACCATTTTTATTTTTCAATTGTTAACAAAAGTAGAAGAAAGCCTCACATATTAATGTTTGAATATTTATATTTTTATTTTGAGCAAACATCCAAAGGGAACACTTGAAATGTGTAACTGCATCTTATTGCAACAATAATAACAAACAAACTTGTGAACCAACAGACGAGTAAAAAGAAGCCTTTATGTCCTTAAACTGGATCCAAGCAGAGTCGCACAATTTAATAAAAAGTCACTGAATAAATAAATGCTGAGTCCATTTGTTTGGTTATGATGAACAACTCACAGATTCATAAAAATCTGACATATTTGAGTTCAAATATAATTTTACATACAAACTAAAAACAGCATAAAGATCACAACATTTAGGCTACAGTACTGTCTTCAAAGGAAGCTGTTTTTCTAAAGGAAATAAGAACAGGTCGCTTTCCAAATAAAAGTTTCTGCAAACTTATCAGGTTTTCTCAATAGTCCAACTAAATCTAATAACTGAAATAAAAACAAAGCTTCTCTGCCACAGAGTGGGAACCTGTCCTGGGTCAAACTCAGCATCTGCCTAAAGATTGCTGGGATAGCCTCAAACGTCTCACAGCCCCGACTAAAGTAGAAATAATGGAAGAGCAACAAAAACTTTGATGGTTGTGAAACCTTTTTCAGCTGAGAACTAAAATGCAGTCCTGAACATCAAACTCTACTTCCTGTCCCTCAGTCAGCTTAAAGAAACTAAAGTGTTTTTTAACTGGCTGTAATCCTCAGAAATGTCGGATTTGTAGCTCTGCTGGTCAAACCATCTTTACTGTTCCTGCCTGTGTTAGAGAGACTTGGGAGCAGAGAAGTGGAATAACACTGCATATACGGCACAATCGTTCATGACTATTTTCAGCATTTTCTATATCGAGGGCTGATTTTTAAACGTTTGTTACCTGGTTTTAGTTCTGAGGCCCTTTGTGAGAAGGGCCACATGAACAGGAATGTGCTCTTCATAGACTCGAGAGAGCTGAGAGGAAGTGCATCTGAAAGTCCAAAGTTTGTTTTTTTCCCATTTTTGGCCACAGCGGCTTTTTATGACAGTGGAGAGAGACAGGAAATGGGGGAAAGATACAGGGGAAGACACAAGGGCAAATCGGCGCCCGAACCTGGGCCGCCCGCACTGCAACGCGGCGTGTGTATATGGTCGCCGGCTTTGCCACTAAGCCACCCAGGCGCCAGAAGCAGATAGCTTTTAGCAGATCTGTAACTCTATCCATCACGACTTGGCCCTCAGTGACGATCTTCAATGAGGTCGGACTGAGATGGACCACAGAACAAGGAGGAGCAACAAGGAGGAGCAACAGTCTCATTGTACATCCATATAATGACAATAAAGAGCAGCAGAGAGCTGATCTCTAATGAGCCACCTGACAAACCCCCTCAGACAGGAAGTCAGCTGTGGAGAAGATATTTGGAACCAGTGAAATCTGAATGTTCACAATGAGGTTTGTAAGAGGAAGCTGATGAGGGAGATTGTGGTTTTTGTTTCCATGTCAGGAATGTTTTTCTTCCTCAGTCTTCAGAAATGTTCAGTGGGGTTCAGGTCAGGTGACTGTGGAGGAAAGTCCATGACTGTCAGCACTTCCTGCTCTTCTTTGGTATTCAAGGATTTCTTAAAGGGCTGAGCTGTGTTTGGGCTCAGTATCCTGCTGCATCAATCCTCTCCACAAACATTCATCATGATAGTAAGGCATGTCTCTGAAGGATGGAGTGCTGCTTCTCTTTGCTTGGACTTGAATCTCCATGTGGCTTTGACCCTCTGTGGTCTCCTTCTCTCCTGTTGCTCTCCTTACATTCACCCTTCTGTTACTGACACTTGTCTCTAAGTGGACTTCATCAGTGAACTGGACTTTTCTCCATCATCCACTGTGAAATGCTGCTCTGTCTGAGCCCACCCCGACTGTCCTGTTTCTCCTCCTGAGAAGAGCTTTAGAGACGCTCCTCATCTTCTGAGTCTCCACAGCCTTCTTCTGACAGGACTTTTGCTGCTTGGACTCTTGTGTTCTTTATTGAGTCAAATCTGGATCTGTGATCAAGCTGCTTACTTCATGATTATTTAGAGACTTCACCCATAACTGAAGCTTTCCCACCAGTGTCCCTCTAGCTCCACTTCTTTTTGCACTTCATAGTAATAATATTCTTTCATCTTGAACTCATTGTTCTGTACATTTATATGCAGATATTGGATTGTATCGCAGGTTCTCCACAAGCAGCCATGAAAGCCTCAAATCTTCTTTGAATGTTCTCCAAGCTGGACTTAATGACCTTAAACTTGTTGCACACTGAGTTTATGTTGTTCTCCAGAGTGACAGGTGAGAGCTGCAATAACTGACACATTTCCACTGTTCACTGGTCCAATATTAAGAAAGTTACAGACCTCAGCATTTGGACAAACAACCAAGTTCTATTCAAATCACATACAGACGATCTTATTAAGAAAGAAAAATATGATCAAACTTCTTTTCTGTACAGAAATACAGCTAACTTTTCTTTGTCCTTTAATGGAGACACAAAGTTCATCAGAAGATCCAGAGGAACACACGGGGATGATGGAGGACTCTGGATCATCAGGACACAGCTCATCCTCTCTCAGCACACACACCGTCCTGCTCACTCTCATCAGGACTAAGATCATCACCACCAGCTGTAGAGAGAAGAAGGAGCAGAGGTGATTAATGAGTGTTTCCAGAGACTCTCCATCAGCTGTCAGTCAGTGATGCAGCACGTCCAGTATAAAGAGCAGCAGTGGAGCAGCTGTGGAGTGTATCCAGCTTCCTCTCAGCTCTCATGTTAACATGTTGTAGTGAACACGCTGAGCTGGAAGCTCACAGACCTGCAGAGACTTTTAGCATCAATTCTGTTTCCTCTGCAGATTTCACTCAAGTCCACAGTGGAAACAAACTGCTGAGAGTCCTGAACGCTTCATTACTGCACAAACACGTCACTGATGGATTTACTGCACAAGGACACACACACAAATGTGACTCCTGGACTTTAACAGAGGTTCTGCTCTGTAGAAAGACCACATGGTTACTAAATATAATGATGGTTCTCTGAAATAAGAGCCAGTGATCTGCAGGCTTCAGTCAGACTGATCTCAGAGCTGTTAGAAGAAACTGATCAGCTGTTTAGTGTTGAAATGAGAGAACGAACAGTGTGAGATCAGATGTGATGAATGAGGACCACTGTCTCTATACATGTAAGGCTGTGAGCTGGAATCCAGCTTTATTTCCTGGAGACATCAACACGACAACAGCAGTCGTCTTCACATCATCTCAAACACATGATCACAACAAGCTTCTGGCTGATCTGATTGGCTGACTGTTGTGTGTCTGTCACCATTCTCCTCTCACAGCTTCACTGTGGAAAGCAGCCACTGAGAAGGCTGCAGCTTTACAGGAAACACTGGATCTTTGCTTTCATACTAACTGTGTTTAGTACAATACTGCTGAGAGCAGCACAGACTCACTCCAACCCTCTACTGACCTCAGATCCTTCAGACTACAGTGTGGACTCTCCACAAGATCAGACAGCTGCTTCACATCTGATCTCTGCAGGTTGTTTCCTCTCAGGTACAGAGTTGTCAGATGGGAGGGGTTGGACTTCAGAGCTGCAGCCAAAGATGAACAGCTGATCTTTGTCAAACTGCATCCATACAAACTGAAAAAGAATCAAAGATGCAGATAAAATCAGCGATGATGCACTCAGATGTGTTCAGGTGTGAAATGTGCAGCTCAGCATTACTGTGTCCTAATCAATGAACTTTTCTCTGAAATGAGAAGAGCGACTGTTATTGTGTTCTGTTATTGTGGATCATCATCATGTCAGCCTTAAACACACATCATATAAATGTCAGCACGACATTTATCCATCTTTTCATGTCAGTACAGATCAATCACATGCTGCTCTGTAGGATCAATATCAATGATCAGACATTATTTGTGAAATCACATTGAAATGAACAGAAACAGAAATATTTCTGCATCAAGTAAACTTTCTCATTTTAAACTGATCTGAGTTCAGAGGATCTTCTGCACACAGATGAGACTCTTCATCAGAAATTAGAAGCATTCATTTGGCAGTAATGGTGTATGACTGCCACCTTCTGGCAGTAATGGTGCATTACATTCAACCAGCCAAGGAAAATATGTACACACATATTTTTAGACAAATTTTGGTTAAAAACATGGAGATTGTTTAGGACTTGATGAATATTATTGTAAAAATCATGTCCATCTCTAGAACAGATGCTGATAAAATGGCTGTTTAGAGCCTGCTGTCCTCTTTATACAGTCTATGTGTGGAGCACTTCCTAGTTTAGCAACAATGAAAAAGCCTCAGGTTAGACACAATGATGCATTCAGGATTTGGCTCAAGCTTCCAAGATGGACAAGTGCAGCCACGTGTTTGTGACCAGTCATGTTTGTGCATTTCATGCTGTGTGGAGGATTTTATGTCCAAATTGATGTCAACTAACTGATTCTAAAGATGTGCTCATAACGGCCTTAACCTTCCTCTAGTGTTAGCGTCAGCACCGACCATTTAAATCTGTTTATTGTGTCAAGGCTGTTTGACTTTGTCAGGAACCTTTATTTAAACAAAACAAAACAAAAAAATCTATTTCATTAAATTTTAAATGCTCTGATGAAAACAATGACATTTGTGGTGTCAGGGTCGATTTTGACTCAGTTATAATCTGAGATTATAAAACAATAATTTGTGTCAGAACTGAAATCATAAAAACACTGTGACCTCACTGACACTGTCAGAGAGAAGTTAGGAGCTTCCCTGTTTACCTCCTTCCCTGGACAAACATCCTCCTTTATCCCTACTGCTGGTATTGACAGCCTCTCAAACTCTGCTTCCAAAGACTGATTAGATCATCCAGATGGGCACAGACATGTACAGACATGCACAGACATGTATACCGCACAGCAGTTTAGTTTGTTACTTGCAGAGGCCACATCTCCAGTTTGCCAAAATGAGAAGAAGATTTAGAATAAGCCGAGCTCTGGATCATATCTTTGCTGAAGACGAGGCAGAAGACACAGAGCACCACAGTGATGAAGATGAGCCAGTTTCTGATGAGGAGGACAATACTGAGTATCAACCAGAGGACACAGACACATCTGATGAGTCTGATGAGGAGGTCACAAGTGCTGAAGCTGCTCCTGCTGAAACGTACAAATCAAGAAGTGGTAACATCTCTTGGAGTACAACCTCTTGGCTTACATGGCAGGGCAGCTGCTTCAGATGTCATCAAAATGACTGCTGGGATGGAAACGTTTGCTGTGACAAGAATAAGTCATCATTGCTGTGACAAACCTTGAAGGGAAAAAGTGCACATTTGGAATGATGAGTACTTGGATGTTTGGTGCTCTTCTTCTTGCTGGAGTGTACAGATCCATCAATGAGGCTGCTGATAGTATGTGAGACACGTCAACAGGCAGAAATATTTTCTGGACAACAACACCACTTCAGACCTTTCCAATGATATCAAGAGTCTTTAGATCTGACAGCAGAGATACTGGAGCAAAATCTGACAAGCTTGCTTCCACTGATGTTCAACCTAGGGTCAGAGGTGACAACAAATAACCATTTTTTGTCCCTTTCCATAGAAAATGCCCCTTCTGGAATACATGCCCAGCAAGCCAGGAAAATATGGCATAGAAATCTGGACAGCTTATGATTCAAACACCAGCTATGCATGGAATCTACAGATTTACACAGGCAAACCTGCGAGTGCCATACCTGAGAAAAACCAAGAAAAATGTGACCCTTAATATGACCACTGGACTCTGAGCTCACAATATCATGCGCAGTAATTTCTTTACCACCTTTGACCCTATAGAAGGACTTCTCAGGAGCAAATCTGCCATGATGGGCACAAACCCAAAACCAAACCCTGGCTGCCCC
The DNA here is from genome assembly GCF_007364275.1 of Archocentrus centrarchus. Lineage (NCBI taxonomy): Eukaryota > Metazoa > Chordata > Actinopteri > Cichliformes > Cichlidae > Archocentrus > Archocentrus centrarchus. The sequence goes on along the minus strand of NC_044361.1, from coordinate 35,528,681 downwards.
CTGAAATTTAGCACGTCAAAGACAAGGCTCCACTTTCTTCATACTGAGCTTTTACAGGCAGTAACATTGTTGATGAGATACTTGTTCTGCTTTTAGTTTATATTTGTATTGATGTTCTATTTTTGAAAGGAAAAACAAACTTTTTAGGATTTGTCTAGAAGTAAATATATTTGGGTCAAAACTGACTCGTAACACCCGAGATGTTACTATAGTTAATAATATTAAAATAAAATAAAAATACAACAATTTTTTTAGTGATATGTTCTAATACTTTTTAGTAATATTAAACTAACATTACAACATTTTATTTATTTATTGAATTCTCTTGAGGTTCATTTTACCATTTTTTTTGGACTGAAAGTGAGAGGTACGCTGTTTTTGTGTGTGTGTGAATGAGGGGCAGATATTATAAGTTTATACTTCTTTCTGCTCCTTTTCATTCATGATTTATCTTTTGGTTGTTATAAGAATTATTTATATGTTGATGGAATGATTGATTGTTGATATCTGTTGATTTATATGTTGATTAATCACCATCACTGACACACTCGCCTTTCATCAAAACACACTTCATTTCAGACAAGAAAAAAAGATGAAGAAGAAGAAATTTCCATGTTGAAGGGAAGTTATGTCTGAAGACAAATGAGGTTCACTTGGTAAATAAGCAGATAAGACAGAGAATAGAAACACAGTCAGTGAACTGACCTCAGAGTCTGCAGTCTACATTCTGGACTCTCCAGAAAACCACACAGCTGCTTCACTCCTGAATCCTGCAGATTGTTGAAACTCAGGTTCAGCACTCTCAGATGGGAGGGGTTGGACTTCAGAGCTGAGCTCAGAGACACACAGCTGATCTCTGACAGGCTGCAGCCATCCAAGCTGAACAAAGAATAAGACAAAGAGATCAAATCATTGATGATCAATCAGATGTGTTCAGGTTTTAAATGTGCAGCTCAACATTATTATGAGCTAATCAATGAGCTTTTCTATCAATGAGGAGCATGAATTTGTCCTTCTGATTCTGTGAATCATAATCATGTCAGCTTTCTACACACAGCATCCAGATGAAGTTTTTGGCTCAGTTCAATCATGAAGATCTACCTGCTGACCTGCATTCCTGTCATTGGGCTGCTTCTCTCTTCTTTCCATCATTTCCACTTTCCCACACTGTCAAACTCAATTCTGTCCTCATCAGCTGTTCCAATAATCTTACCTGCCTTTGTGAGCGCATCACTTCCTGTTTCCTCTCCTTTCAAACTAAGAGCCATTCTGTCATTCTGCCTTTCACACTCATTTGTGCAACAGCCGTCCTCAGAGAGCCTCATCCAAGCAGGGCCGGATCTAGACTGCTATGTTTGGGTGGGCAGATAAAAATTATTGGTGGGCGACTTTGTTGAGATGAAGACTGGAGGTTTGAGCAGCCGACTAGTGACCTGCAGGTTCCCGGTTTGAGTCCCTGTTCAGATGCTGCTATCTCTGTATCTCTGTGCATCACAACACATCCAACCACAAAAGCTGCTACAACAGGTCAGTGAGAACTACACAGAAAAATAAAACTAGCAGAAAAACTAAACTGGCTCAGCTGCACATGTTAGAGCAGGTTACAACTCTGTGTGTGTGTGTGTGTGTGTGTGTTTCTTCTTCTGTGTTTGTACCTCTGATCACATTAAGATGGTGGCCAATCAGAGACTTTGGAGGCGGGCTGTAGGCTGACCATCCAATCAGACATTAGAAACTGTATTCATAGTTTCTGTGCTGCTTTTTCCTCCGGCTGAACAAAGGGACATTTTTAACTTTTGGTGGGCTCAGTTCACTCTGACCCACTGCTCCAACCGGCCGAGCAACCACGTCTCCATCTGCTCCTCCGCCACCATCAACACGGAGACTCCAGAAGCAGCGCTACAGAGCATGATTCCCTCCTATCCAGGTAACTTCAGGGTTGATCCTGGGTTTTCTGGACTATGAAGGTGACTCACTTCTTACCGGGTTTATCTCCATATTTTGTTTTGTTTGTGTTTTGTGTGTTTTTTTTAAACAGGTGCAGCAGTTGATGAACATTGTGGTTTTCTACTTGTGCTCTGTCCTCTCTGTCCCCTTTTTCTATTTTCTCCTCTCTTTTTTTCTTTCTTGCTTTTTCTCAGTGTGTCAACTCCGGCGTTGCTACAACACGTTTATATTTATGTGAAAAATAACACAAATAAATAAATAAAAGGACAAACACTAACAAGAGGAGCTTATAGAGAATCTATAGAGCTCATCTTGGAAGAGCAAATATGTTTGACACAACAGTTCATTCAGATCACATGACAGGATTAAAAAAATATCCCACCAAATTTCCTGTGTCAAAGGGGATATTTATTAATATTTTCTATGAATCTAAATCTCCAAACTAATGTTCCTAAAGCCTTAAATAAATATGGTCTAGTACACCCAATGCCCCCCTTTAGACTTACTGCCATATAAAGCAGGACGTCTGCCGTCAGCCTTCAGCCTGATTTAAACATGGTGTCAGACTAAGTTAACGTTCATCTGCAGATTTTATTGTAACTTCTGGATCTTTACTGCAGATTTTCTCTGTGTGGAACAAACGGCGGTGGATGGAGCAGCTACAAAGTTCTTTTCTTCAGGCTGCAGTTTGTTGATCAGGTGGATGATGAAGGAGCTGCAGCTGTTTCCCAGTAAAGGTTTAATGGTGGTTACAGGAACAAGTGCTGCTGTTTAGGATGCTAGAAAAACGTTTTCTTTGGCTCCACCTGAGCTCACGGTCTCAGTAACGGCTCCGCCTCTTTGCTCTGCACCGTGTGATTGTAGACAGACTCACGTTAAACTGACGTCAACACCTTTGGTGCTGTTATCAGGCTTTTTGTTGGAAAACTGGGGGCTGCACGAGCTTAATGTTGTAATACTTTGTATTCACACACGTGCTCCTAAATAAGTTTCTATCACAGGTCTGTTTTTAGTCGCTAATGTGGCTGAAACAACATGGAGACACCTGAGCGCTGCAGAGTTTAAACGAAGCATCGAAGCAACAAATTGTGTCGAGGATTTTTTATAATGGAATTATTGGAGTTACTCCATGAATCGTTGCAGCTCTGATCTCAAACAGCAGCTTGTAGCAGCTGCTCAGGGTCTGCTAAAGTCAATATTAATCTATTGATGAATATTATTGTAAAAATCATATCCATCCCTAGAACAGATGCTGATCAAATGGCTGTTTACAGCCTGCCGTCCTCTTTATACAGTCTATGTGTGGAGCACTTCTAGTTCAGCAACAATGAAAAAGCCTCAGGTTAGACACAATGATGCATTCAGGATTTGGCTCAAGCTTCCAACATGGACAAGTGCAGCCACGTGTTTGTGACCAGTCATGTTTGTGCATTTCATGCTGTGTGGAGGAATTTATGTCCAAATTGATGTCGACTAACTGATTCTAAAGATGTGCTCATAACGGCCTTAACTGAGCATGCTCACAGTGACAGCAGATATTGGTCTTGTTTGTGGAAACATGAGGACACAAACATCTTTCTGCTGCTTTTTACACTTTTCTTTTTGTTCTGAGCTGGACCTGTGTGTCTGAAATAAGGCATTTATCACCATCACTGACACACTCGCCTTTCATCAAAACACACTTCATTTCAGACAAGAGAAAAAGATGAAGAAGAAGAAATTTCCATGTTGAAGGGAAGTTATGTCTGAAGACAAATGAGGTTCACTTGGTAAATAAGCAGATAAGACAGAGAATAGAAACACAGTCAGTGAACTGACCTCAGAGTCTGCAGTCTACATTCTGGACTCTCCAGAAAACCACACAGCTGCTTCACTCCTGAATCCTGCAGATTGTTGTTTTTCAGGTCCAGCTCTCTCAGATGGGAGGGGTTGGACTTCAGAGCTGAGATCAGAGACACACAGCTGATCTCTGACAGGCTGCAGCTCCTCAATCTGAACAAAGAATAAAACAAAGAGATCAAATCATTGATGATCAATCAGATGTGTTCAGGTTTTAAATGTGCAGCTCAACATTATTATGAGCTAATCAATGAGCTTTTCTATCAATGAGGAGCATGAATTTGTCCTTCTGATACTGTGAATCATAATCATGTCAGCTTTCTACACACAGCATCCAGATGAAGTTTTTGGCTCAGTTCAATCATGAAGATCTACGTGCTGACCTGCATTCCTGTCATTGGGCTGCTTCTCTCTTTCTTTTTATTATACAACCATCTGCAGACTGCTTGATGCTCAAACTCTGTTATGACACAAATGTCATTTTAACCCTCATCCTACCCACTGGGGTCCATGCAGACCTCAGAGGGAGATTTCTGTCATATCTCACAAGTGGTTTTATTCAATCATTCAAATATTTTATTTTGACTTTTTCCATCAATTTGTTCTTAATGATGTCACATCATTGTTTTCTATTTCTGCTCTGATTGATTAGTGCTTTATAAAAACACTCCAGTCTAAAGCAGACACTTCCACCTCTGCAGTTTTTCATTCATTTCTTTTTAAAGCAACAGCAGACCAAAGAGGTGTGTGTGTGTGTGTGTGTGTGTGTGTGTGTGTGTGTGTGTGTGTGTGTGTGTGTGTGTGTGTGTGTGTGTGTGTGTGTGTGTGTTAATCAGCACATGTGACTCTGCTCTGTAGTTTAAACTCTTTGTGATCCTTCTTCTATCAGCTCAGAGCATTTGTTCTAACTAAAAACTCTGTATCTCCATTTTTCATAACTCTGTTAATCAGCAACAGTCAGTGAACTCACAGCAGAGCCTCCAGTTTACAGTTTGGACTCTTTAATCCAGCAGACAACAGCTTCACTCCTGAATCCTGCAGGTTGTTGTTAAACAGCCACAGCTCTCTCAGATGGGAGGGGTTGGACTTCAGAGCTGAAGCTACAACTTCACAGTGAGTCTCTGAGAGTCCACAGCTAGAAAGTCTGAAACACAAGAAAAGCAACTTAAAGTGATTTAGAAACAGAACATAGAGAACAACCAAAGATAGGAAAACATGACAGACTCAATAATAATAATAATAATAATAATAATATTTCTTTAGTGCTTTGCTGAATGGTGTTGGTGATCATGGTCCTCCAGCATGCCCTCTCTCTCACACAGTGCAGCAGCTCATTTGGTGTTCTTAGAATAAAATTATACATTTGAGATAAAAATGCAATAAACAATATCAAGTTAAAGAGAAAAGAAGACCCACTTCACTACATGATAAACATGTAAATGAATTTATCAAACACAGAATGAAAAAGATGAAAATATCATCAATTTGGCAGTAAAGCACCTCTGACATTGAAGTTCTCACACATTTGATTTGACTTCATATTCGACCCCTCTACTGATTTCAGTTGACAGACGCTGTAAAAATGAAACTTTTTCTTGTCTTTTTGTGTTTTTGATGCTTTAACAGTTTATACTTTACTGCCCTCAGTAAGCAGCTTTAAATGAGAGCACATAGAACTCACTGTGAACATTAATAATAAAGTTAAATAAGTGAGTTCACAGGATGAACAGATACAAGTTTTAGAAGTGCAGCAGTGCATAAAGTGCAAACAAAGGCAGCTTTAAGGACACACACTTGTTTTTCTCCATCAGTGGTGGTCTTTGGGACTTTGAGTCTCTGTGAGATGGAAACTGTCAGCACCATCTCATATCTCATTCCACCACGTTCACCGACTCAGAGCTCGAGGAGGAAACAGGAAACGTCCCATCATTGCTAAATTTGAACATTTCCAGCAGAAAGAACGGCTTAAAAGCAAGAAGCAGGAATTCAAAGGAACATTGTTTGGTATGAAGGAGCAGTTTCCCAAGGAAACCAACAACAGGTGGAAAATACTATATCCCACTGTGAACACAGACACAGGGGTAAACGGGCCCCCCTCATCATGGATCAGCTCTACACTGACAGACAGTTACTCCAGGATCCCACAACCACCCTGTGGCTCCTCTGAATGGACAAGAAGGCAAAGAAAAGGATTCATGCCTAAATACTCAATGATGATCACACACACACACACACACACACACACACACACACACACACACACACACATACACACACACACACACACACACACACCTGTAAGGCAGGTATACCAAACTCAAGTTCAGTAGCATCAGCTTGCTGATATAACACACTTTCTTTCCTCCAGCTTGGTACTAAATAGCTGCATGTAGCTAACAGAGGTGTCAGGTATCTATTAAACTATTAAAGCATCTCTTCCCTCTCATGATGCTGAGAGCAGAGCGGCTTTGCTAACAAAGCTAATGACTGAGGTGATGTTAGCGGTTTTAGCTTTTTAGCAGAACAGCTGTTAGCATTCAGTACATGTGCTTCTTTGGATTCAGACAGATTTCTCTGTTCAGGCGTCCCTGCAGTCACACACACTTTTCTTTCTCTCAGCAGATTCATTCAGTGACCTGTTGGTGCAGGGGCTGCTGTGAAAAGGTGAGTTAAGGAGCATTTTAAGGATGTTCAGACTGTTTACGGAAACTGTCGTGGGATTTATTGGGAAAGTTGTTGAAGACACTTCACTTAGGAGGACCATCAGGACTTTTCCCAACCAGAAGCCGTGGGTGGATAAATCTGTCCGCGACGCCCTGAGGTCCCGCACCGTTGCCTACAACTCCGGCCTCGCCTCTGGGAACATGGAGGACTACAAGGTTGCATCATACAACGTCCGCAGAGCGGTGAAAGAGGCTAAACATCGCTACGGCCGCAGACTGGAACAGCAACTACAACAGTCTGACCCCAGGGGACTGTGGCAGGGACTACGCACCATCACGCACTACAAAGCACCACACACACACCCGGTGAGTGCCGACGCTTCTCTGGCTGATGAACTCAACATCTTCTTTGCGCGCTTTGAGTCGGGAAGCCGACAGCCCGCTGCGCTCCCGGCCGGAGGGGCGGAGACACTCACTGTGACGGAGCGCGACGTGAGGAGGGCGTTTAGACGTGTAAACACCAGGAAAGCGGCTGGACCAGACGGTATTAGTGGACGTGTCCTTAAGACCTGCGCTGACCAGCTGGCACCTGTGTTTACACTGATATTCAACCTCTCACTGAAACTGTGTGTGATTCCCACCTGCTTTAAAAAGTCCATCATAGTCCCAAAGAAACCACACCCCAGCAGCCCCAATGACTTCAGGCCCATAGCACTCACCTCTGTGGTGATGAAGTGTTTTGAGAGACTCATCAAGACATTCATCACCTCCTCACTGCCCACCACCCTCGACCCACTACAGTTTGCATACCGGCCAGACAGATCCACAGATGACGCCATATCCTTCCTCCTCCACAAGACCCTTTCACACATAGACACTGGTAAGGGGAACTATGTGAGAGTGCTGTTTGTAGATTACAGCTCAGCATTCAACACCATAGTTCCCTCCAGGCTGGTCTCTAAGCTGCTGGACCTGGGCCTGGGCCCATCCCTGTGCAGGTGGGTTCACAGCTTCCTGACCAGCAGACCACAGGTGGTACGAGTGGGTCACCTCACCTCATCCTCCCTCACCCTCAACACTGGATCCCCCCAAGGTGTGCTCAGCCCTCTGCTGTACTCACTGTACACCCATGACTGCGAGGCCACGTCAGAGTCCAACGTCATCATCAAGTTTGCTGACGACACTGCTGTTGTGGGACTAATCTCTCACAATGAGGAGACAGCCTACAGGAGAGAGGTCTCCCGCCTGGAGAACTGGTGCCAGGAGAACCACCTCCTGCTCAACGTCAGCAAAACAAAGGAACTGATCGTGGACTTCAGCAGGAAGCAGCAGAGGGACTACCATCCACTTGTCATCAGTGGTGCTGAGGTGGAAAGAGTGGACACTTTCAAATACCTGGGAGTGACCATCTCACAGGACCTGTCCTGGACATCACTGTGAAGAAGGCCAGACAGCGTCTCTACCTCCTCAGGCGGCTGAGAGACTTCAAGCTCCCACTCAAGGTGCTCAGGAACTTTTACACCTGCACCATCGAGAGCATCATGCGTGGGAGCATCACCACCTGGATGGGAAACTGCACCAAGCAGGACTTCATGGCCCTAAAAAGGGTGGTTCGTTCAGCTGAACGGACCATCAGAACCACCCTCCCCAACCTGCAGGACATTTACACCAAGCAGTGCAGGCTGAGGGCCATGAAGATCCTAAAACAGCCCAGCCACCCCGGACACTCTCTCTTCTCCCTGCTCCCATCAGGCCGGCGTTACCGCTGCCTGAGGACTAAGACTGAAAGGTTGAAGAAGAGTTTTTACCCACAAGCCATCCGTCTGCTCAACTCTGAGCCCTAACTGGACCATTATTGCACAATGTAAATATTATAATTTATAAAAGTGTGTATAGTGTATAGTGTGAATTACTTTTTTTTATTTTTATTCTTCTTCTTATTTATATGTGTGTGTATATATGGTTGCAGGTACAAAATACATTTCACTGTGCATTGTACTGTGTATAACTGTGCATGTGACAAATAAAACACTATCTTAAATCTTAAATCTAAAATCATAGCTGTGGTGTTTCTGTGAAAACCCTAAAAGCTTATTTACACATCATGAAGTATGCATGCTGTATAGCAGGCTGCAAGTCTCACTTCACAGATTACAGTGCTTTAAATGTTTCCTTTACTGTCACCATCAACACCAACCAGACAAGACACCGACTCTGTCCACCAAGAGGAGCCACCCTGAAGACTTCCCGGATGTGGTGTCTCTACATAGCAGCAACCAGGTGGACATGTTGGAGTCCATAAATAAGAAAGTGTCCAGCTCTGACGGCCTGGCCCTGCTGGAAATCCTCCACAGAGAGTTTGAGGCTCTGCGGGAGTCTGTGGATTTCAGCCCGCAGCAGGTGGAAGCACCCACTGTGGAAAACACTGTTCTCAGGGAGTCGGAGAAATGGGAATGGACGTGAGAGAATGAACAAAGACGTAAAAAAAAACCTAGAGGGTCAAATAAGTTTGCACCTGAAAAAAGCTGAGCACAGCAAAGAGCGAGGACCCAGGAGGGAACAAGTCCCAGCTTTTTATTTGTTTCTGTCGGCCGGCAGCGCTTGTAAAACACGGGGACACGACCACACGGTAATGAACACATAATGCACCTGCACAAGCATCAATGCAGCAACACGGGCCACTTACGTAGGTCACAGCGCAGCTCTGCAAAGATTCACTGCAGAAGTCTAAATCTGAACAATTCGCTTAGATGAGCCATTTGTTCAGTTTGCTTCTTCTGACATTAGAGGCTCATTAAATGATTCAGTCTCAGGTGAAAAAGCTTTGAACTGAAAACCCAGAAACAAAAACATGCACGTTACAATCAACAAAACATAAATACCAAGCAGAATATAAGTACACATCTGTAAATACTGTGAACCACTGGCCCTCAGTGACCTACGCCATTCCAATTCTCAACATTAGTCTCATTAAATGCAATAACAACAATATTCACCACTGTCACACCTACAAATATATCAACAAGTGATTATTAGGGCCCGAGCACGAACTGTGCGAAGGCCCTATTGTAATTGCTTCGTTTATTATTATTATTATTATTATTATTTTTTTTTTTTTTTTTTTTTTTTTTTTTATTATTCAGGCAAATGAATTGGCTTTTTGGGGGCTTTATCATATTCAAAAACTCATGAAACTTGGCACATGCGTCACACCTGGTGAAAATTTAAGTATTTTAATGGGCTCGGGCAAGGGCGCGCCCAAATGGCTCGCTAGCGCCCCCTAAACTGGAGCCCCACCGCTGTGTTTCACGTACATGAATGAAACTTCATACACATGTATATCATGTCCAGGCGCACAAAAAATCCTCTTGGAGCCATGCCCTAAACCCAACAGGAAGTCCGCCATTTTGAATTAATTATGCAAATTTGGCGATTTGCAGCCCTCACACTTTTTCTAATAACTCAGAGGTTTTAGACGTTATCATCTTCATATTTGATTTGTCTAACCTACACCCCCAGGGGAATCTAAATCTCGAAAATGGTGAGTTTTTGCCAAGGGGGAGGGGTCCTTATGCCCCTTTGAACTTTGATCATTCGCCATGAAATTTTGATTGCCTCTCATTCATACCTACATGATCCAATGTGCATCAAACTTCTCCAGTAGGATGAGGGTGCCCCCCTGAACACATACATATGACAATATTTAATATCAGTCGCAGCGCCACCTAGTGGGAACAGGAAATGTCATATTTTACACTTGGAGGTCCAGCTCCAAGGTGGTTTAGCAGAACCATCTCAAATTTCACCTGGAAAGCCTTAAGAAGTTGGACTTACTGTGTTTTCAAAACTGTGAGTTTTTGACAAAAGGGCGTGACCCTTATGGGACGGCAAAGTTCGATGATTCGCCATGAACACAAAAATGGCTGTAACTCAAACCCAACTTGCCCAATCTGGCTCAAACTTCAGTGGTGTGATAAGCACCCTGTCCTGAACACACTCATATGCAAAAAGTCCATAAACGGTAGAGCGCCGCCTAGTGGCAGCTCGGAATATCTTAAAATAGCAAGTTTTTTGAGTAGCCCCGGAGCAACGTTTTATCTACATGTATGAAAATGTACAGGCTCATGTAACATCCTAAGACGTACAAAAAAGTCTCTTGGACCCATACCCCAAACCCTACAGGAAGTCGGCCATCTTCAATTGAAGGTGTCAATTTTTGCCATTTCCACGCCTGCTATTTGAACGAACTTGTCCTAGGGCATTTGACCCAGTGAGACCAAATTTGCTCCACATCATCTACACAAGTAGCCCATCAAATATTGTGGAAATCTTTACAAAATATTAAACGGCCTTATCACACCAGGCCATTAAATTGGCCTTTGTTTTTCTCCCTCACCACCAAAATTGTTTGTGCACTTGTTCGCACATGCTTTGTCTGATCAGGCTGAAAATTTAATCACTCATGTACACACCCAGGCTGAATCCATAACTACAGATTCAAGACTGTAGGCGCAATAGCGCCCCCTACAGAAGCAAATGAAAATTTGTATGACCGTCCACAGAATTAGTTTTGCTCTGAAATACATGAAATATCTTTCACCATTCCTTACAAAATCCTCATCTATTTGATAAGCCTCCTGCCCTGAACACATTGATATGCATAAAGTCCATAAACGTTAGAGCGCCCCCTACTGGCAGCTTTAAATATCATAATATACCATGTTTTTTAGCTAGCCCCTGAGTTACATTTTATCTACAGCTCTGAAATTTTGCACACTCATGTAACATCCTAAGACATACAAAAAAGTCTCTTGGAGCCATACTCCAAACCCTACAGGAAGTCCAGCATCTTCAATTGAAAGTGTCAATTTTTGCCCATTTTCAGGCCTGCTATTTGAATGAACTCCTCCTAGGGCATTTCAGCCAGTGAGACCAAATTGGCTCCACATCATCTAGACAAACAGCCCATCAAATATTGTGGAAATCGTGACAAAATATTAAATGGTGTTGTCACCACCAGGCCATTGAAGTTGGCTTTCATGTTTCTCAATGGCGACCAAAATTGTTTGGGCACGTGTTCGTACATGCTTTGCCCGATCTGCCTGAAATGTAATCACTCATGTACACAGCCACTCTGAACCCATAACTATGGATTCAAGGCTATACGTAGCTGCAAGAGCGCCCCCTACAGAAGCAAATGAAATTTGTATAGCATCCACAAACTTAGTTTCTCGGAAATGTATGAAAATGTGTTTCAACATTCTTGAGATCATCCTGATCAAAACAGTCTATCAGACCCATGCCCTATTTTGCATGCTGGAGCCGTGACCCCCACCCCCAAATATTCCATTGCGTCTATGCCGAGAGCAAAAGATATCTTTTCCTAAAAAAGAATTCAACTTTCTACAGACCTTCTGTACACCATCACGATCACAAGACCTCCGAGTGCGGCACGGGTCGACGAGCGCCACGGGTCGCCGCGCAGGGAGTGCGCGGGCCCGATATCACCGCTTGCGGTTTTAATTGAATTTGTATTTTAACAAAATATTCAAATATTTACAAACTGCTCACAAGAAAGCTCAATCATGGAGTCCATTTAACCACGTTTCCCACAAGCCTCTAATATACTGATAGAAATCAGATGTTTAATGAAATAAGTCAAATGTCCTGTAACCTAAATACAGTTAATAACTCCACATTACAATCAGCTTTCCCCGTGCTTATTACTTATACAAACAACAGTTTCACACAGATGATCACCAAGGCTGAACAACTGAGCCACAGCAGAGATTAAGGAGACTGAGTGAAGCTCGTTTGGTGAGTCACTCTGAAAATCACACGACTTCCAAAGCAGCCATTTGAATGCAACTGCTGCATTGTGCTAGGCTAAGTGTATTTTGCATTGAGTGTCTGATAGTTCTGTGAATGTGTACCAGAATGAGCACCAAAGGTACTTTTTGCTGTGCCAAAAACTGCAGTAATAACAGCAAGACTTCCATTGACCCCAGGACGGGTCAGAAGTACAGATTTCATCAGTTTCCTACCAAAAAAGAAGTGAGCGACCAATGCTGAGTGTTGGAGTTATGGTATAAATTCCATTCTGTTTATTATAAATTATCATATCTTCTGTTTGTATATTTTCTATAAGTTGTTTTATGTGCATATGACTGTTGTTTTTATGTTTGAAATGGGAACACGTGGTGGTATTTCTTACAAAGGAAGTTGTAGTTACCTGCAGGCTGCTCTCGGCCTGCAGAGAACACATATAGGATACGTGTCTCGTATACGCCATGTTACATGCGCACATGTCACAGTATGCTTACGACCATATATGGTAAGGAAAAAGCCAAGAATGTTGTTTATTACATGCTGTAAACTGCGTTTGATGTAACCCACGTGATCTTATTGTGAAAATCCGAATAAAAGCGCTGCGCAGGAAGCAGTTCGCCAGGACAGACAACTTCCGCTCAGCTGAGAGCTGAGTTCAAGGAACGGATCTCTCCTCCTTGCGCAAGTTCAAAAGAGTTGTGTGTTTGTTCTCTGAGTTTTTAAAATGATCTGAACCTATCACTGAGAGTCACTGAGTCAGTGAGTGTGAACAGTGAAAAGCTGAGTTCAAACTGATGATGAATGATCGATGAAAGGTCAGTGAATCAGAATGGGTGTTTGCTGATTTCAGATATATTTGTGAAACATGATTAAATCCTGCAGCTAGCAGCCAGGCCCCTGTAGTCAGTGCAGACCAAGGTAGCTTAGCCACCGTTAGCTCTCCCCCAGCAGATCCCGGGCAGCAGATCCCGAGCAGCTGGGAAATCAGGCCGACTGGGTGACAGGAGGAAGAGTAGTCCTACACAGAAGCCTATTCGAAGTCTAATAATAATAGATATTATTATTAGGCTTCTAATATTGGAAGTCTAATAATAATATCCTAATAATATTAGATTTTGTTAGGATATTATAATAATTCACATCAACAGTAATGACACCCGGTTACACCAATCAGATGTCACTAAAGTTGATGTTTAATCGGTGTGTAACTTTGCCAAAACAATGTGGGATTGGTAAATGGGTAGCTGACCCGCAGCATAAAGATCAATGATACCTAAGCTCGTGGCAGCAGTGATCTTCAACATTTTACTTCTGTCATTTATGTCCTGTTAATGAGACAAGCTAATTAGCTGCTGATGAAGATGTCATGAAACTCTCTGATGTCAGTTGGTTAGTATGAGTAACAGAGGAAACTGTTAGAATGAAGCTGTGGGAGGGCAGCCTTCTGCTGCTACCAGTTAGTGTGGGTAAAGAGAAACATCACAGAGAGATATAATACAAGTATGATGCTATTTTTACAATAAACACTTGGAACTCTGTTTAAGAATGATGAGAATGTCACAGTGTGGATATTTAAAGAACTACTAATCTGCACTAACTGATAATGTTAATCACATCTGGACTCACTGAGCCTTCCTGCAGTTCCTCACAGCTGGGATCAGTCTCCGTCGTCCCTCCTCTGATGTGTTGTAATTCTTCAGGTCCAACTCATCCAGAACCTCCTCTGACATCTGCATCATGTAGGCCAGAGCTGAGCACTGGATCTCAGAAAGTCTCTCTGATCTGTTCTCTGACTTCAGGAACTCTTGGATCTTCTGATGTACTGAGAGGTCCTTCATCTCCATCAGACAGTGGAAGATGTTGATGCTTCTGTCAGGAGAGATTTGATCACTGTTCATCTTCTTCAGGTTGTTGATGGCTCTCTGGATGATGTCTGGGCTGTTCTCTGTCTGACCCAGCAGACCTCCTAAGAGTCTCTGGTTGGACTCCAGAGAGAGGCCATGAAGGAAGCGAACAAACAGGTCCAGGTGGCCGTTTTTACTCTTCAAGGATTTCTCCATGACTCTGCTCAGAAAGATGTCCAGAGATGTGAAACACTGAGCTTTAACTTGATTATCAGTGATCACTGAAATCTGATCACCGAATCCGAAGAACCTAAAAATCATCCCAGTAAATGACTTTGAGTCATTTACTGGGTTTGAGTCACTGTTTTCTTTTTCTATTAAGATATCCGACAGTAAGTCTCCCACCACCTCTGTCTTCCTGTTGGTGAAACAGTGGAACATGTAGACTGCAGCCAGAAACTCCTGAATGCTCAGATGAACAAAGCAGTAGACTGGTTTCTGGAAGATCACACACTCTCTTTTGAAGATCTCTGTACAAACTCCTGAGTACACCGAGGCCTCTGTCACATCCAGACCACACTGCTCCAGGTCTTCTTGATAAAACATGATGTTTCCTTTCTCCAGATGTTCAAACGCCAGCCTCCCCAGCTTCAGAAGAACTTCCCTGTCAGCCTCCATCAGCTCCTGAGGACTCGTCTCATGTCCCTCATGGTACTTGTTCCTCTTCCTCTTTGTCTGAACCAGCAGGAAGTGTGAGTACATGTCAGTCAGGGTCTTGGGCAGCTCTCCTCTCTGCTCTGTAGTCAACATGTGCTCCAGAACTGTAGCAGTGATCCAGCAGAAGACTGGGATTCTACACATGATGTGGAGGCTCCTGGATGTCTTCATGTGGGAGATGATTCTGCTGGACAGCTCTTCATCCCTGAATCTCCTCCTGAAGTACTCCTCCTTCTGGGCATCAGTGAAGCCTTGTACTTCAGTGAACCTGTGGACGTGATTAGGAGGGATCTGATTGGCTGCTGCAGGTCGGGAAGTTATCCAGATGAGAGCCGAGGGAAGCAGATTCCCCTCGATGAGGTTTGTCAGCAGCACATTGACTGATGACTTCTGTGTGACATCAGACACGAGCTTCCTGTTGGTGAAATCCAGTGAAAGTCTGCTTTCATCCAGGCCGTCAAAGATGAACAGAAGTTTACAGACAGCGAGCTTCTCTGCTGGGACCTTCTGTAATGTTGGATGGAAAACATGGAGCAGCTCCAGAAGACTGTACTGCTGATCTGGGATCAGGTTCAGCTCCCTGAATGAAAGCAGAATCACCACACTGACATGTTGGTTCTCCAAGCCCTCTGCCCAGTCCAGAGTGAACTTCTGCACTGAGAAGGTTTTTCCAACACCAGCGACGCCGTTGGTCAGAACCACTCTGATGGGTCTCTGTTGGTCAGTTAAGGCTTTAAAGATGTCGTGGCACCTGATTGGAGTGTCATGGAGGGTCTTCTTCTTGGAAGCTGTCTCCAGCTGCCTCACCTCATGTTGGGTATGAAGCTCTTCACTCTGTCCCTCTGTGATGTAGAGCTCAGTGTAGATCGTGTTCAGGAGGGTTCTACTTCCTGTTTCATCACTTCCTTCAGTCACACGTTCACATCTCCTCCTCAGACTGATCTTATGTTCCTCTAAAACCTCCTGCAGACCAGGATCTGCTAAACAACAAGAAAAACAATGAAAGCAAAGAGAAAGAAAACTCTTTAATATCTGAACATCACAACAAGAAGTCCAGTTTTCAGAAATGACTCCATCAGCAGACAGATGTTCAGTCTTACTTTGTACACAGCTGCACTGACTGGCTGTCTGCAGTCCAGCTCTGGTTCTGGATCTTTCTCCACACTGGGGTCCAGGTTCATTACTGAAGTCTGGAGGAAAATCTTTGGACTCATCACTCTTCATAGACAGACAGCTGGATACTGAAGACTCTGCTGTGTGTCTGTGCTGCTGACCTCTGGAAACACAAACACAGAATAAAATCATAGCTGCTCTTTTACATGTTCATGTTGTTGGGCACTGAGCTGCTTTCCTGGCAGGAAAAAGGCTGTGAATCTTTTCCTGCTTCTAACAGCTGGTGTTTTTCTCCCAAATCCTGATGGTAGCTGTGAAAGAACTGATGTGTTTGAAGTGGAAATGTTGGAGTGAAGCACTGAGAGAACAGATGACACAGCCCCTCCCTGCCCTGTGAGCAAATCTCTCATTCACAATAGTTTGAATAGATTCAGTTACACAGTTCTTCTGTTTGCCATCAAATGTGTTTGTTTCTCACTTTATTCATATGTTCATGTTGGTAATGTTTGGAATTCAGACTGAATTGATTGTTATCTGCTGCAGCAGCCTCAGCACCCCTCCTGCCCACAGCCTCTCTGGGACGCTCTTTTTAGACCAAACCATGTTAATAATTGACCTCATCAGCTGGGAGACGTTCCTCATTTCAGGATCTGCACATTCAGTCTCTGTTTCCAGCCTCAAGTTGTTTGACAGCAGAAACATCAGTGAAGAAGCTCAAGTTTCCTCAGTCTGATTTCAAACTGATGGAGCTGTAAATGTGAGCTTTAGCTTTCTATGAAGCCAGCTTTGGGCAGAAGGCTGTATGGTACAGCTGCACTACATGGAAACATTTTTCTTTATCAAATCTTATAAAGGCTCATAAACTTTCTGATGGACTGGCTGAGGGCTTTCTGTGGACCAGACTGTATGTGGATCTATGACACTTCCATTGTGTGTCCAGTCAAAGTGTGTGTGTGTGTGTGTCCCTGAATGTGATTCTCATTTCCCAAAGTGGTCCTGAGTGACCCTGAATGTGACAGCCCTGCTTTAACCTCCTCAGACCCTGTGTCCATATGGAGACGTTACATTTAGGCTCTGCTGCACCTCATACTTCATTCTGCTCAATAGTGTTTTAGACTTTGTTCATCCATGTTGACTTTGTTGTGTTATGCTATCAAATAAAGCCATCGTCCCATCTGAGGACATTTTTACAAAAGTTTGTAACAACCATGGAACAAAATCCAACTTCCTGTTCAAAGAGGAAGTTGAGTTTATCTGCATATCAGGTCCATGTGATCACAAATATGTAGGAGAAATGAAAAATGCCTCAGAAACAGGAGCTCAGGTCTCAGGAGGTTAAAGTGTGAATGAGGTCTGCACATTCTCACTGCTCATTCCTCCTTCATGAACAACAGTTTGTGCACGGGAAAAGTCACACACATGCTTTTTGTCACACATCATTTCTACATCCAGCTTTTTGTTTTTATTATCATCAGTTTGTTTCATGAACACCAACAATCGAGCTGAAGATGTGACCTTTGACCCCAACATTGTGACTCAGTGCTCTGTAATAACTGTATTCCTCAGGTATTCTAATGTGGGATTTGATGGATCTAATATGTGACTCATATATGACTCCTCACAGAGACTGAGCTGCACGTGTACAGATACATACAGGTAGAAGAACTCCTTCATGTGTTTCTCAGTGACTTTGATGATGTTTTCAGTCCAAACTAGTTTCTCTGTGGGAAAATAACCTGATGTTGATCCTCACTGAAGCTTTGCTGTGTTAGTGGGAATGCAACAGTTCAGTGAAGCTGATCTAACAGACAGCAGCATTTTGATTCCTGCTCAATGAATCATCTTCACATTTACAGCACAAACAGGCTCTTACTTTGTGTCTGACGGTTCATTACTGAAGTCTGGAGGAGGATCTTTGGACCGATCACTCTTCATAGACAGACAGCTGGATCCTGGAGACTCTGCTCTGCCCTCCTCTTCCTCCAAACCACTCATCTTCAGTCAGTGTGAGAGAGAAACCAGCAACACCGACTGAGAGCAGAGCAACAACCAGACAAACAGCTCTGTACAAGACACACACACACACACACACACCACACACACACACACACACACACACACACACACACACAAACAAAGCGTGAGCTTTTAAATTGATTTTATAGTTTAAACCAATCTCAAAATAAAAATCAATGGTGACTGTCCTCCATCACCATGGTTGTGCTGTGAGGAGAAGGGCAAAGGGACAGTTACGTGTGTGTGTGTGTGTGTGTGAGTGATCTCAGGACAGCTTTGTGGGTCTCTGTACTTTTTAGATTAAATTTCATTTTTGCTCGTAACCAGATGAGGTCCTGTCAGTGAATCACCTGATCCAGTCAGGTGATTCATTTTGGGAATGAAGCATTTGTCATAATAGGTGGTGTTTCAGGCAGAGCTGGACCCAAAATGCAGGACGCTGCAGGCAGATGAAAACTTTGAAGGGTATTTATTGAGTTCCAAAACAAGAAAACCAAAATCCAAAAACAAGATGAGACCTGGAAACAGGAACACACAAACACTCCACCATGACGTAAACAACGACATTATCAGGCATGCAATTCAGATAAGAATGAATACAATCTCCAATCTCATTGTACATCCTGTATAATGACAATAAAGGCATTCTATTCTATTCTATTCTAATACATGTTCAATATGAAATGCTACTTTAAAATAACAACTCTCATTTCATGTTAGGAATAGTAAAATCGTGAATAGAATCGGTATTTGTGCTCAATCTGTTATAAATTCAATAAATTTCATTTTCAGAAATAATTGTAGATGGGGTGGCTGTAGCTCAGGAGGTAGAGCAGGTCACCTACTGATCAGAAAGTCAGCGGTTCGATTCCGGGCTTCATGCCAAAGTATCCTTGGGCAAGTTACTGAACCCCAAGTTGCTCTCTGATGCAACTGTTGGAGTGTGAATGTGTGTGAATGTTAGACAATAAAAGCACTTAGCTTAGTTAATCATGGAGGTGCTTGTATCAATGGGTAAACGTGTTGTGTGAGTGCTCAGAGTAGAAATGTGCTGTATAAGAACTAGTCCATTTACCAAATAGTTTTGCTTTACATGCAAAAATCAAGTTAATTCTACTTAGGAAAAATCATTAAATACATTTAATAAAATTAAGTAATTTATACAAAGGTTTTTTGTTTGATCTACATAATAAAATGAAGTTGCTTTTACCTGCTAATTTCATTTACTGCCTTGAAAAAGTTGAGTGATTTATACAAAGTTTAGTTTTGCTTAATCAACTTGACAAAATTAAGTTCACTTTACTTGGATTTTATATTTCATGGAAAGAAATAAGTAAGTACTTTAAACACATAACAGTCTTGCTTGATCAACATAAATAAAGTATGCAAATAGTTGCCTTAATTTTATTATGTAGATAGGGCAGGATATTTTTATCAGTGAACCCTGTAATGCACTGTGAATAGAACATTTCATCCTTGTTTCTACTGGGACCCTCCAATGCTCTGCCTTCATCACCTGACGACCTGAGAGTCAGAGTCAATGAAGCCACAGGTAGGGTGGAGAGTCTGGACAGAGAGAGAAGAGCAGAGGACCCTGTGTGTGTCCTTCTGGAGGATCTCAGAGGGAAGCAGCTGATAAATGAAGAGCTGAGAGGCTCCATTTATACTATACTAATATTTATACTATGTGGGATTTGTTGCCATACAAATATTGATTGATTGATAAAACAAGTTTGAAATAGCTCTGATTTTACCCTTTAACCATGAAATTTAGTTATTTATAATAAAACAAGGATCTACAATTTTAGTACATAGTTTCACAGCTAAAATAAAAGATAAAAGATTATTTTGATTAGAAAATTGGTTTTTTTTGTCTCAAAGATTGCTATTATTACTACTTAAATTGATGATGAGAAAAATATATATATATATGTTGTAATTGAGTAAACCTACAGATGTTATGTCTATATGTTTGGATCTGGTTATTGTAAACATTTATAGTAACCACCTTACCAACATCAGTATATGTAAACACACATATATGAACATATAAGCATGTTGTAGTAGAGTATTTAACCTTTATAATTATCAGAGTTTTATCAGTTTCCCAGAATATATCCGAGAATGAGGCTTTAACTGAAAGAAGTTTGTAGAAAGGCGCTTGATGAACTTCAGTCCTTCACTTCTGCTTTCAAAGGCATCCAATATGGCGGAACGGCAACGGGCCGACCCGCTCACTGCGGCGTTTACGTATAAATGTCTATGGGCGCAGGCCTCGGGGCTTTAGTACAAGTATGGGGCCATTATTATATTATTGTATTGCTACAATAATAGCCCCAGATACAAGAGGTAACATCACTACATGTCAGCACTCCTAAATGAGCTGTTAAACGGGGCTTTGTGTGATCAGGCTTTGGTGCTGCAAAGACTCGACACGTTCACGGAGCCTCATCAGACCATCACTACTCAGAGACTCTGACAGTAGTAGAAGAAGAAGGTTGGACTCACACTCACCTGGTTTTCCTCCCACACTCCTATAAACCGTTCCCACTCTCTTACTACAACTTGAATGATGAAGATGATGAATTATGTAGCTGTGCAGATTGATGGTGATGAAGGTGGTGCAGCATCACCCTCGTCCGTTACTTCTATTTCCGCTAAAGGCGGAGGAGTAACTTATCTCTTCGTCCGAGTGATGAACAGAGTTATGGGGTGTTACAGAAAGACCTACATACCAGAAAATCCTGCAATATAGTGAAAACTCCACGAAACAGAATCAGTAATATATTTACAGTGAAGCCGCAATAAGAGAACAGCGATACAGCGAGGGACGACTGTACTTTCACTTTCTCCCTTACAGAAAGTCACATGACAGGAAGTGTTTCTTTTTTTTTTTTTAGCCTGTCATGTCTGGCATCTTTCACAATCGGAATGATGATCCGAATGTACTGATGTACCAAACATATTTGCTTTGACAAGAACAGCTCTATATGTTTCCTATAGGCTCTTCTTGTTAATTTATTTACCTTTTTATTTAGTTATTCATGCCAAGTCTGACAGGCAACAAGGAAGGGGCAAGAACAAGAGGTGGGGGGGAGAAAAGGGGGGGGGGGGGGGGGGGAGAGAAAGGAAGAAAGGAGATAGATAAAAAAAAAAAAATTAAATAAATAAATAAAAGAGGTTGATATACTCACACACACACACACCACACACACACACACACAACACACACACACACACCACACACACACATCCATACACACACCCATATGCACCTACATATATACACACACCCACACACACACACACAAGTTTATTGTTTGTAGTAATGTGTGTGTATGCGCCTTTGTCATGCAATGTATTCGATAATGAGGGCGAGATACTGCAACCATGCCCCCCGCGATCCA
The DNA here is from genome assembly GCF_007364275.1 of Archocentrus centrarchus. Lineage (NCBI taxonomy): Eukaryota > Metazoa > Chordata > Actinopteri > Cichliformes > Cichlidae > Archocentrus > Archocentrus centrarchus. Next base: position 35,507,306 of record NC_044361.1, on the reverse strand, counting down.
GAGGCAGATAGGAAGGACCCCAGGAAGTGTTTCTTAAAGAGACAGGAGCTCTGTGCTGCTGTCTCTTCTCCACTCCACTCTCCACTTCATTATTGTGGAGTGTAAAAATGAAGGATTGGGCATGAGGATGCTGAGATGAAAGTTACTGACTGCATCCAAAGCTTCACATGAGGAGAGGAACTCTGAGCACAGACAGCACAACGCTGAACATAATATTGATCCTGAAAATCACTTGATCACAAGAAAAAATCACAACACAAGTTTTGCTGTGGTTACAATTTCTGAGAACTGAGAACTGAGTCTATCAGCTCTGTGTTTGTGTGGGCTCTTCCCCTCAATCTCATATCGTCATAGAATAACTGTAACGCTGCTACACTCATTAATAATATCTTCATGAATGTTATTGAGGGGAACATAACTGCTGCTCTCGTTATAAATGTTGTGAGTGATCATTTGCCTGTTTTTGAAAAAGATACAAAAACCGTCATTAACCATCTGAGGACCAATTCAGGACTGGAGCAACATTTATGTTGATGATGTTGATAAAGCTCATGAAGGATTCATTTCTGTGATACTGCCCCCTGTTGGCTAAAGCAGCCAAAACAGATACAAGTGTCAGATATTAATTTGTTTCATTACTTCTGTTTCTTTTTGAAATGTAAATATTTAATGTTAATTTTAAACTAAATTACAAACATGAAAAATTTATGGAAGAAAACATTGAAATTAAATATCCTGCAGTACCTTCAGGGACCTCCAGGGGGCTGCAGCTCACACTTGGGGAATCCCAGTTTTACAGGATCAATAATCAATTCACATCAGTCAATAACATAAAGCAGAAGCTCTGGGAGAGACTGAATCGTCCCAAAATGACGACGTCTGAGAGTGAAGACGGCCGCCTTCACGTGGACGTGTCTCACAGGTTTGAAGAGTGTCCTCATTTTAATGTGGATATTCAGGGAGAAGCAAAACCTTAAATAGCTAAAAAAGGGAAGCGAAAGAAATGCAACAGTTAATAAATCTGTCTGTAAATAATCAATTAATCTATAAGTAATTGATTAGCTTCATGTTTTTAATGTCTAAATGAATTTGCTGTCAGAAACATTTAAATCCACTGATAAACTCCTCTGAGCTCACCTTCTGGCTCAAAGACCTCCTACAGCCATGTAGCTGCACATCCAGTCTCCACCTCCAGCGTACACTTCCCATCTACTGCCTCCATCCTCTGCAGCACTTTTTACCACCCAGCTGTATCCACCTCTTCATCCACAATCATCTCCCCATAACATTAAGCTGCTGCCTCCAGGGCCAGAGGGCTCCACCTAAATGATTTGCCACTAACCTGCAGCCTCCGCATCCACCTGAAGATCCTGACAAAAAGCTCAAGTCTCGACCTCCACCAACAGCCACAACCTGCAGACAGAGTCTCCACCTACAGAGAGCTCCACCATAAATCCTCTCACAGCAGTTTGCACCTCCAGGTTCTGGCAGCCAGCTGTGGTTCAGAGCTCCACCCACAGCTTCTGCAAGCAAATATTTGTCCTTCAGCTTTATTTCATTGGTCTTTCTCAGGTAAGACGCCCAGAGTACTTGCAGCTGTATCCTACAACTGCCTCTGACAACATCTACCACCACCTTCTACCAGCCAGCTGCCTCCTCCATCAGCACATTGTGGCACAACTGCAGAGCAACCTTGATCCACAGCCTCTGCCAGCAACCTTCAGATCTGAAGGTACCACCTGGTGGCTGTAGCTCAGTAGGTAGAGCAGGTCACCTACTGATCAGAAGGTCAGTGGTTCAATTCCTGGCTACTGCTGGCTGCATGCCAATGTATCCTTGGACAAGATACTTAACCCCAAGTTGCTCTCCGACCGTTCCGTCGGAGTATGAATGTGAGTGAATGTTAGATGATTAAAGCACTTAGCTTAATTAATTAATCATGGAAGTGCTTGTATGAATGTGTGTGCATGGGGTAAATGTGAACGTGTTGTGTAAGCGCTTTGAGTGCTCATATCTGAGTAGAAAAGCGCTATATAAGAACTAGTCCATTTACCATTTACCCGTGTAGTCTCCACCTAAATCAGCTCTCAGACCTCCTCCTCCTGTATAGGCTGCATCTCTTTATGTCATGTTGTTGGTGTTTCTCAGGCCACGTCCCCCCCCACACCTGCTGTGTTCATTTCTGCTGATGAAGATATGGATACTAAGGAAAGTTGATGGTGAGCCTCAAATGAAGGAATAACCTTGTTTTTATTTGACATTCAGTGAGACAGAGCTGGTGGAGCGACCTCTTCTTTTCTGTCTTTGAGCTTTAACTCAATGTTCTGTGCAAACAAAGAAGTGTTAAACTCAAGTGTTGCTCAAACAAACTCTCTGTTGTATTGTGCAGCATGTCAAACAGACATCAGCTGATTGGTCAGTGATGAAGTCCATGCTGTGTAATCTGAATGGCATTTCCCTTGAAGAGCACAGACTAGAATGAAAATCCAGAGGTGAGAAACGGATTTGAACCATTTTTTAAATCAGTAGAAATTCATTGCACATGTGCTTTAATAAAAAAGTACAAACGTGCTTGTTTAAATGGTCCTTTGGCTTTGTGTGCAGCTTTTCAAAGCAGATCTGATGGCGTATGCTATTTTCATCCAACACATTTACTTCCTGGTTCTCTCCACTTCCTGTTGGACTCTGAGATCGACCAGGAGACGACCAAGAGCTGTTCCTCGTGGAGAACTGCACACACAGATGTTTATTCCTGATCCTCGTCCTCTACCTCCAAGTTTAGCACCACCTCGTGCTCCTCATTGAGACTGACAATAAAATGATAACATGCTGCTCGTCCCCTTGTTGTGCTCCTCCTCTATATGCAGGTTATAAAGTGATCCTGATCCCAGTTGGGTTCAAAAACAGAAAATATGGATACTAAAACAAATGTGCTCCATCTAAACACATCATCAGTTTTACAAATACATTTGAACTTGAATCTTCTTCAAGAGGCGTCATTTATTGTACAAATAAATGATTGAAATGTTTTCAGTGTTTCAGAATCAGAATGTGCTTTCTGGAGTCATAGAACCAAATACAGACATGCTTCCTGTTCAAAATGAGCTGCTCACACAGGTTTTATTAACCTCCCACAGCCAGAAACACAGAAGAGAAGCTCAGCCACACACCTGTAAACTTGTGTGTCTGCACCTTACACAGCTCTCATGCTGTATAAGCTGCACACAACTGACAACTTTCAAAGTTCTTCAGATTTTACTTCCACTGTCTTCTCCAAATGTGCCGCTCTGCTGCCAGTGGACTCGTTCATGTTCATCATTTGTCATGTGCTGCCACTGACACACATTCATGTGAACACTCACAGCTAGATCTGGAAATCCTGGTTCGTCTTATGGACTTGACCTCTGACCCTGATCAGAATCTGCTGAAAGAACCATTTTCACATCAGGTTTCTCAGTGATGTGTGTGTTGTATTCAGTAACAATGATACTTCTCCTTATTTTGTACACAAAGATGTGATCTTTGGTTGTGAAGCATCAGACCGAGCACATGTACATTTGTACACAGACACAGCAGAGTGTAAAGTGTGTGTGCAGCTTTGTGTGCATTAGCTGAAAAAGTGTTTGAGGAAACAGCTGCACATCTGTGGTATTTTCCATTTACAGGTTTAGAATTGGAGAAGACAGGAACAAAAACACACACGTTGATATTTAGATGAAGCAATTCATATTTTTTCTTCATTTCATTTATTTCAGTTTTACGTAGCTGAAAAGCAACAAGAGAGCCATTCATTTACATAATGAGGTCTACATTTAGATTCCTTCCATGAAATATACTGTATGGTAAACAATGAGGGAATTACCAAGTCCTCTCAATGAACCTGAGTAACACAGCAAGTTGTGAGAGCGCATGCTGTAATAAAAAAAAAAAAATGCAATAATCATCATCTAGAAATGCTTCTGAATCCCCTAGTATAGGTTACAAATTACTCTCCTGCTGCACTCAGTTATTTCAAATTGTTTTGTAGCTTTGATATTAGGAAATAATCACTTTCAAATACATTTCAATAAGAGATATTCATAAATTAGGATTTATTTTTCTTGGCAACCATCAAACTGAGAACATTCTTCTCGAGCACAACACAAGTAAACACTCTCACCTTGTAGAGCAAAAAAGGAAGTGTGTGTGTGTGTGTGTGTGTGTGTGTGTGGGGGGGGGGTCACTCAGTTTACTCTGCTTCTGATCTTGGCATAATGTAGATCACACAGCAGACTATTCCTTCTGAAATCCCCAATTATACTGTAATACAAGGCCATGTATCCGTTACATGTTGTCACGTACAATTAAGGTTTGGATTTCCGCTCGTTCCCAGGAGGCTACGGTCCTCTGTGCTTTCATTCCTTCATTGCAAACAGGAATTTTTGCAATATTAAGAATTAATGACTGGCTAAGTGCTGTATATCTTGCATGTGCATAGGAGAGACCTTTTAATACTGGGTATACATACAAGATGTGAAGTGTGGGGTTTAATGATATCCCTATCCTTCACTATGATGAGAACCACACTGATCAGCTTCTTTTGTTGCTAATCCCAGCAGGGAACTCAGTTGACCACTGCTAAAATCAGTAAATTCCCCATTAGCCCAATGTCAGAGGTGACTGTCAGGAGGAGGGAGACATTATTTCAAACTAGCTGTTGGCTTTTATTAGCTTTACTGAGAAGGCGGGATAAGATGTAAGATGCAGAGTTGGCAGAAGGAGAAATTGCGGTCTAAAGTGATGACACTGGGAGCCTTTTATACTGTAAGAGCTCAGTTTAGAATATTTTTCCAGTTGCCCAGAAGATTGTCCAGTCATTTTCGTGTATGTTTATAGTTTTTATTTTTAATCTGTAAAGCTGCAGCTTCACTTCATTATTTAGACATATATTGCCAGTAATGTGCAGCACTGCAATGTAATACACCAAGTTTTGTATGTTTAGCCACAGACACAGGAACATAAAAAATGCACTCCTTAAGACCGTGTCCTTGTTGTTGCGGGTAGCCAATAAATCCATAGTACTGTATGGATTATACAGACAAATGTCAGTGGATGAGGAACTCTTATAACTTGTCCAAAATACATTTAACACGAGGTTTTTGGGTTTTTTTTCACTGTGAAAGCTACAAACATGTTTAATGAAGTATTTTTATAACTTCAAATATAAATCTAAGTTCTAAATTTCAAACACAAATTTATCAATGTTATAAGTATTTACATTATAATGCAGGTGATGCCTCAAGTGTGTTTTGTACAACATTTACAGAAAAATCAAGTGTCACACTAAGATGCCACACAAATTATTTGTGCCACTCCAAAAAAACAGTTCCTGTCCTCACAGACAGAGGGCGCCATCACAGGCCTGACACTTCAGGTGTGTCACTCCTCCTATTTGGCCAATAAACACAATTTAAAAACTGGTGCTAATTTGAAGTCTGCGATTTCAACACAAGTTGAACACGTGCAGAGTTGCACAGCTGGGAGCAGATAGGAGCAGATAGCTCCATGGTACTGAGGCGGGCAGGGGGAACAGTCAGGCGGATAGAGGAGGAAGAGCAGAGGGTGCGGATGAGGTGATTGAAGAAGTTCGATTAGATAAGGAGGGGCGAGGTTGTGGATGGTCTTGAATGCAAAGAGGAGGATTTTGAACTGAATTGTGAACTTAACTGGGAGCCAGTGGAGCTGCTGTGGGGTGATGTGGTGAAATGAGGGGGTTTGGTGATGATGTGAGCGGCTGAGTTTGGAACTATTTGAAGCTTCTGGAGGGATTTGTGAGGGAGGCCAATTAGAAGGGATTTGTTCATAAAGACTGCTTTGAGTTAGATGGTGTGAAGTTGAATAGCAGCAGTTTTTTCAAGTATCTTGGAAATGAAGGGTAGGTTAGAGATGGGGCGAAGATTATTGTAGCTGTTTGGATCAGAACCAGGCTTTTTCAGGCTGCAGTTTGGAAGAGAGTGGGAACAATTCCAGAGGTAAGCAAAGAGGGAATAATGGCAGAAATGAAGGGGAGGAGAGACGGGAGGCAGGATTTAACCAGAGCTGTAGGAAGAGGATCAAGAAGACATGTGGAGGGCTTGGATTTCTGGATGAGCTCAGTGATTCAGAGGGAGGTGGTAGCTGAAAGGTGGAGAGCAGCTGACAGAGGTGGGGGAGTTCAGATGGGGGAGGGGAGGAGAAACAGGACATAGGTGTGGTGGATTTTGTGATTTCTTTACTGACAAACAACATGAGGGAGTTACAGTGAGCGGAGTTCAGGGGTCAACCAGGGTTGCAGAATGAGTGAAGGAAACAGATTGTGTTTTCACTGGGGCGACAGAATTGAGACTGTCAGTTAAACAAGTGTTATACTGAGCAGACATGTGAGGAAGAACGGTCAGGCATCAGAGCACTGGCAATGTTTGCAGAGAGGATATCCAAGTTGATGTCCCTGAATGAGATGGGCCATGGTGCTTTAGTCCAGGAGAGAAGGAGTGAAACACTGAATGAGAGCAAGAAATGATCTGTAACAGGAAGTTCATCTGTGGAGCAGCTGGAAGGGGTGAGGCCAGAGCAACAAATTAGGTCCAGAGTGTGTCCTTTGGTGTGAGGAGGGAAACTGATGAAATCCAAAAGTTTCAAGGCAGGATGAAAAGTCTTTGGTGAGAGGAAGATTGATATTGTCTCTGTGAATATTGAAGTAATATTACATTAGGTGAGAGAGTGACACATCTGTGGATGGAGTGAGCAAAGATACAAAGACGAACAGGATGGAATAAAGGCAAAACAAAAAGTAAGAAGCAAGCAGCAAATGTCTGTCACAAGTGTGGGAAAAAGCATGAGCCCTGACAATGCCCAGCGTATGGTGCAGTGTGCCACAAATGTGGAAAGAACAACCACTTTTCCAAGGTATGTAGGGCTGGCACTGACAAAAGCAGCAGTAAAACAAAGACTGTGAATAACATAGAAAGTGAAGTGGACTCTTTATACATCAGCATGGTGCATTATGATGGAAGAAAGAAATGACTAAACAGATGAAAACCACTGTGTGGTATAAAACTGCCACAATCAGAGGCACAGGGACAAACTTCAAGCTTGATACAGGAGCGGACGCAAATGTGCTTCCCATGCATTTGTATCAGCAGTTACCCGGTCCATGACAGTTGCGACCCACAAAGACGATGTTAATTGCTTTTGGTGGTGCCCGCCTGCCTGTAGATGGTGTTGTGTCCCTAGAATGCAGGACAACCAAACACAAGGCCCTGCTTGACTTCCATGTAACGAGCTGTGCAGACAAACTGATTCTCTGCAGAGATGCATGTGAGGAGCTGCAGCTGTTAAAAATTAGGACCGCCTCCAGCCGCCAAAGAGGAGCTACTGCAGAGATATGCAGGTCTTCAGAGGTCTGGGTGAATTTCCTGGAGTTCACCATATACACATTGACCCAGCAGTCACACCGGTGACCCACGCATGCAGAAATGTGCCTCTCTCCATTACAGACTCATTAAAAAGACTCTGAAAGAAATACAGGAAAGGAAAGTGATAACACCTGTTAATGAGCCAATGCAATGGGTTAACAGTCTTGTTGCCACAAAGAAGAAAAATGGTTCGCTCAGGGTATGTTTGGACCCTTGCGATGTCACGGCTGGGTGCTGGCAAGGCAGGGAGGACCCCAGTGCAGGACACAGCGAGAGCAGGTTTAGAGGGAAGTTTATGTGATAACTTCAATAATTACAAAACAGCAAACTCAAAACTTGAAAGCAGGAACTAGAAACTCAAAAACTCGAAGGACAAAACACACAGGCAAAAACTGATGAGGACCTGAACACCGAACTAAACAACACTGAGACTAAAATACACAGATGGAACGAGGGGGAGTAGAAAACAGCTGAGCACAACAGGTGAAAAGAATAAGACTAATAACACAGGAAGTAAAACATAAGAGAAAACACAGGGAACACTGGACTACCAAAATAAACCAGGAAATACTAAACATAACAGACGCAGACCTAACACAGAAAACTTGATAAAGGCAACATTACAAAACAAAACAACAAAGAAAACCAAAGCGCACACTCAAACAACAAACAGAGAAACCAAAGAAACACTAAGAAAACAACCTGAAAAGTACAACAAAAGAAAGCTACACAAAAGAACTCAAAACACCGGGCCGCAGGCCCAGGACCATGACATGCGATCTGAATCAAGCACTTAAACGCCAACACTACTCCACTCCTACTCCCAAAGACGTACGCAGCAAATTAGCTGGAAAATCCATCTTCTCCATCCTGGATGAAAAGGATGGATACTGGCAGATCAGGCTGGATGAGCCATCATCAATACTCTGCACCTTGTGCAGGTGAACATGAGTAGTAATAATAATGCGGCCCTTTCACAGCTTAGGTGTGATTTTTCACACCTATGTGATAAAAAAGCCTTGCACGTGCATGTGAGGTGCGTGTGCGCGTGCGTGTGTCCGTGCGTGTTTGCGCTGACGTGTGATAATAAAAAAATCTAAATAAATAAATAAAAATAAAAATACAAAGGTAAATAATCTAATATCCGAGCCCACCTGTGGTGCGCATCTGATGACGTACCTCCGAAGTCGGTCCTGATTCCAAAAGGGTCAGACGGATTCACTCCGGCAAGTGGGTTGAAGGACGTCATGACGGTTTAGATGGGTGGTTGGTTGATCGCTAGCTGTCGCAAATTCTCTCCGAAGCTGTATATGCCAGTGGTCAATTGATGAAGTGAGGTACATACGATCTTATATACACACCCTATAACTTAAGACACACCCCACTAGGTGGAGACACACGTCATAACCCTTTGATCTGTAGACTGGGTCATCCTCCGTTCTGTATGTAAATGAACAGCCCTACTGTTGAGGAGGATATACGACTATTATTTAGCCATAGTATTTTAATTTAGGCACTGTGTTGTGTGCTTTATGCACCACAGGTGGGCTCGGATATTAGATTATTTACCTTTGTATTTTTATTTTTATTTATTTATTTAGATTTTTTTATTATCACACGTCAGCGCAAACACGCACGGACACACGCACGCGCACACGCACCTCACATGCACGCGCAAGGCTTTTTTATCACATAGGTGTGAAAAATCACACCTAAGGTGTGAAAGGGCCGCATTATTATTACTACTCCCACATCATAGCTATGAGATGAGATGTTAGACACGCACAGAGCATTGGACTCGCTAGCAGCAACAGCAACAGATAAACCAGACGGGCCTGCAGGATCACAGTGCACGCCCCCACCTCTAGGGAGTGTGACAGCTGCTGTAGCAGCGTTGCTAACATTAGCAGTACAAACAGCTCCACAAACAGTAGCCTCAGCAGTAATAGCACCACAAACAGTAGCATCAGCAGTAGCACACGGCAGACCCGCATCGCATTAGGATGTAGCAGCAGCATTAGCGCCGATGGTTGTGCAGACATTACCAACAGCACTAGCATCTGGTATGTAAAATGTGTGGGTGTGTGAAGAATGATTATTGCTGTCTGTGTTAACAGTTACAGCGTGTGTATTGCATGGTTCTGCCACTGGTTCAACACTGTCTGATAAAGAGGATGAGTTCATTACACTTCTTTTTAAACCATCACATGTTTTAACCATGTGATTACTCAATATATTTAAAATGTGGAGTTGTGTACGAAGTTTGTTATTGTCGATATTCTAACTGCCAGAGGATTTAAATTTTTTCTTCGTGGGTTCCATTGATAATCTGAGATCAAGGAACGGATGAAGCTTCTTGTGCCTCCTGGCCTTGCAGTAATCTTATACTTACGGTCTCTAAAATAGTTTTTAAAATATCTACAACGGCTAGTTGTGTGTTTAAAATTTCTACAATGAATTGTCTTGTTTCTTTTAATTCACTAAGGTTTGTTTCTCTGGTACAATGCCTGGTTTTGATAGAGTTTAAAACAGATGATAACACTTCGGGATTACAAAGATTATTATGACTGGCGATTTCAGGAGCAGGGGTTGACGCTACCCATGCGTTGTAAGCTTCTATCAAATCGTGATCAGTTATGTCATGCACATTATTATTGGGACCCCTAACTCTCATACAGCGTGGAGTTGTAGCACAGCAAAAAGAGGGACTGTTGTCACCTGATTCAGATGAGATGGTTTGTTGTCCTGGTTGAGATGAGATGGTTTTGTTGTCCTGGTTCAGAGGAGTTGGTTTGTTGCCCTGATGGAATCTGTTCGACCAGCTCGTCTTCGCTGAAAAGTTCCCCGTTGTTCAGCCTATGTACGTAATCATTCAAAAGAGCGAGGCCATCCTTTTTTTTTGCACAAGATTGATGTGATGTATGATGTGAGGTTGCTTCGTGATGTGAAGATGGTCCTGCGATCGCTGTGTCTCTCGTAGACGCTGTAATGTCCTCACGCAAACTTCCGCGCGCCGAGCGATAGAATCCACTCGTGGGCCCGTGACGTCCTCCTGTTCCAGCGTGATGAAACGATCTACTGTGGTATGAAAGGCTGAATGAATATCACATAATAAAAATCAAATATAAATCCAAAAAAACACCCCCCCAAAAAAACAAAAAACCAAATTGGTTTTACTCACCCACGATTTTCAGAATCCCTTCTTGACGATTCAGCTAATGCTATGAAAAAAACAACACGGGTTTGAGAAAGTTGTGTTGGATTTAATTCAGACATAACTTGTTAAAGAAAAAAAAAGACTTACGGTTTGTAATGATCCGTAACTCCCCCAATGGTCTTCGTATTATCTGACCGCGTGCATTCTTGTATGGATGGATGAAATAATCTGGTATACAAAGGACCATTAGATAGAAAGATTTTTTATTTTTAAGAAAAAAGTGCTTATATATATATATATATATATATCAGTGAAATCACTCACCTCTTACATCACGTACACTTCTCCTGAAGTCTCTATTCTGACCACGGTTGTCTAAAACCAAACTGTGTGTTTTTAAAAAGAAATGAGATACTATAGAGAATACAATTTGTTTTCTCATAATTTTGTGTAAAATAACACGCTTACCTGAATCCATTTAAAAGTCCGTGTGTAGCGATGGTCCGGAGTCGGTTTAAAAAGAAAAAACTCGTGGAAAAAAGAAATCAAGCGAAACCTCTTGGCAAGCGAGAGTTTGAGAGGACCTTCTCTCCTGTTCCCTGTTTTATAAAGGCACAAGCCTTTTGTATGGGTGAACGAACCACTGTTTTGAAATTATCCCCTCCGCTTGTTATTTCACGAACCCGTTGTCTACCACGGATGATTGGTACACTCCAACACGTGTGAATTGTCGCTGGATTGAAGCACTGTAAATAAAAACATAGGCTTCAGTCAGAGTCTGGTAACACACCATAACCCTTTGATCTGTAGACTGGGATCCTCAGACCTACTGTATGTAAATGAACAGCCCAAGCAGTGAACTCGGCCCTTACCGTATTATTTCACAACCGTATTTTAATTAACTACTGTCTTGTGAGTTTGATCATCTTTGATGTCTGTCTGAGGGATAAGGAGAGGCATGAGAATGAGCTCGATTGTTTTTGATTATAGTCTGACATTTTTTCAATATGATCGGGATTTCTTTGGTTTTTACAGCAAATTTGTTTGATCACTAAACGATCTCACACATGCCTGTGTGACTGCCTGGTAAAAAGAGAGAAAGTTCCGCGATTTTCAGAGTGCATACGGAACCCACCTAACATGTGAGTTATTTCCTGAGAAAAAAAAAAAGTCTCCGATGGGGAAATCAGATTAAAAATAAACTACAAAGCGATGTAAGAAGCTATGGCTGAAATGTGAAAACGCTAAACAGTACAATCAGCTGATGTCTGCGGATCGCGGCTTTGTAAATGCCACATGTTACTGAGTTTGGTTAATGGGAAATGTTGTGGATGTCAGTATATTATTTATTTTATTTTATCATCACATAGACTTTTTTAGTAAGATCGATTTAACCCTATGATCTGTAGACTGGGATCCTCAGACCTACTGTATGTAAATGACCAGCCCTACTGTTGAGGAGGATATACGGCTATTATTTAGCCATAGTATTTTAATTTAGGCACTGTGTTGTGTGCTTTATGCACCACAGGTGGGCTCGGATATTAGATTATTTACCTTTGTATTTTTATTTAGCCACTGTCTTGTGAGTTTGAACCTCTTTGATGTCCGTCTGGGAAAAAGCCCCCCCCTTGTAAGGAGAGACAATGAGATCAGCTGATTTGAACGGATGCCGTATACGTCATTATCACACGTCAGCGCAAACACGCACGGACACACGCACGCGCACACGCACCTCACATGCACGCGCAAGGCTTTTTTATCACATAGGTGTGAAAAATCACACCTAAGGTGTGAAAGGGCCGCATTATTATTACTACTAACATGTCACCTGCACAAATGTTGATGGGAAGGCAAAACTATGTCAGCAATGGGTCTTAAAAACACTTTTTCATTTCCATCTTTCACAGTTTTTACTTCTGCTTTTCGAACCTTATTGTACTTACTCTCAAATGTTCTTACAACCTTTCCCATGGACCAGTTGTTTCTGTGTGTGAGAGCATCTTTCAATAACACAATGTCACCAACTTTAATGTTCGGTTTATCATCAGTCCATTTTCTCCGTTGCTGTAGAGTCGATAGGTATTCACTTTTCCATTGTTTCCAAAAACAGTCTGCCAGACACTGTACTTGTTTCCATTGCTTTGAGTAGAGGTCTGGTGGTGCAAAGCTTCCTGTTGGTGCAGATAATGCATTGGTCTTCTGGGTGAGAAGCATTGCCGGTGTGAGAAGGTTTGGTTTGTCTGGATCTGTTGAGATTGGTACAAGTGGTCTTGCGTTCAATATTGCCATTACTTCGGACATGAATGTACTCAACACTTCATGTGTGAGTTGGATATGTGCGGCCTTCAAAAGAATCCCATCCAGGATGCGCCTCGCAACTCCAATGAGTCGCTCCCATGATCCTCCCATGTGTGAAGAGTGTGGGGAGTTGAACAGCCATGTGCATCCTTTCTCCAGCAGGTAAGCATTCAGTTCTGTGTCCTTGTGATCAATTTGCAGCTCATTACATGCTCCAATAAAATTAGTCCCTCTATCAGAGTGAAGCATTTGAGCAGGACCACGGATGCAAAAGAATCTTCTTAGAGCATTGATGAAACTTGACGTCGACATTGATTCAATGAGCTCAATGTGCACTGCTCTTGTGGACATGCAGGAGAAAAGTACAGCCCAGCGTTTACTGTCTGCACTCCCTCCTCTGGTGCGACGTGTGGTGACTGTCCAGGGCCCAAAGACGTCCAGTCCAACACTAGTAAATGGTGGCATGGGTGTCAGCCTATCAATGGGTAAATCTGCCATCTTTTGAGTCTGCATTTGTCCTCTGAGTTTTCGACAAAGAATACATTTGTGAATGACAGAAGAAATGAGCCGTTTACTGCCAATAATCCAAAAGCCAGCTCCTCTGAGTGCTCCTTCTGTTATGAGGCGCCCTTGATGCGCTACTTTTTCATGATAGTATCTAATAAGAAGGACAGCTATATGATGAGCCTTTGGAATAATGAGTGGGTGTTTCTCCTCTTTTGTTAGGTCAGCAGGTGCCAAGCGTCCTCCTATTCTGAGGAGTCCATCTTCATCAATGACAGGGTTCAACTTTTGGAGACAACTTTGTTTTGGAAGTGGCTGATTTGCTTTCATGCACCTGTACTCCTCTTTGAATGTTTCACTCTGTACTGCGCGAATGATAAACTTGGCTGCTTTGGACACTTCCTCTGCAGTGTTACTATCACGAAAACACATCCAGCCTTTACTTTCTGTGTCTGTTTTCTTGAATGATGCTGCCACACGTTTTAGTGATGCGACAGTGCAACACAATCTCATCCAATGAGAAAATCTTTCAAAACGACATGGCTCTAGCTGTGCTACTGAGGTTTTGGTAACGAGGGTTTTTACATCAGGTCTGATCTCTGCATCTGCATCAGGGTTGATGAGAGTAAAACTATCACAATGTGATGGCTCTATGTCATGTTGTGCCAAAAAAGAAGGACCACTAAACCAGTTTGTGGAAGCTAATGTGGAAGCTGCAATTGGTCTAGTGGCTATGTCTGCCGGATTGTCACTAGTGGATATGTGAAACCACTGTGTTGGATGTGTGGTCTTCCTGATTCTAATCACTCGGTTAGCCACGTAAGTGTAGAATCTCTTTGTGTTGTTATGTATGTAACCAAGGACGATTTTGCTATCTGTGAAAAATCTGATAGTGTTTACTTCAATGTCCATCTCATCTTTAATGAGTTCGTACATCTCCACAGCTAAAACTGCTGCACATAACTCCAATCTAGGAACAGTATGAGCTGGTTGGGGGGCTACTTTGGACTTGCCCATGATGAACCCCGTGTGCCACTGACCTTTGCTATCTAGAGCTCTTAGATAGGCTACTGCTCCTATGGCCATGGTTGAGGCATCTGAAAATATGCACAATTCTTTCTTCACAGCAGCGGCCTGAGAGAACGGTAGGTAAGCCCTTGGTATTTGTAGCTGCTCAAGATCTTTCAGTGAATTTCTCCATTTATTCCATCCATCTTCTCTTTCTGCGGGAAGTGGTTCATCCCAATCCTTCTGCTCTGTGGATAGGTCACGAAGAAGAGCTTTTCCCTGCATTGTGATGGGTGAAACAAAACCTAGTGGGTCATATAAACTGTTAACGATGGCCAAGACACCTCTCCTGGTGAATGGCTTTTGCTCAGTGGTTACATGAAAAGTAAAACAGTCACTTTTAAGATCCCACAGCACCCCCAAGCTCCTTTGCAGGGGTATGTTGTCCAGCTTCAAATCCAGGTCTTTTAGATCCTTGGCTCTTTCAACAGCAGGGAATGCTTCCACTACCTTGTGGTCATTACAAGCTATTTTGTGTAGCTTTAAATTTGACTGAGCCAGCATGTTTTGTGCATTCGTGAGTATCTCAACAGCTTCTTCTCCTGTTGCTGTGGATGCAAGGCCGTCATCAACATAAAAATGTCTCATTATGAATTGCTTTGCCTCATGTCCATACTCTTCTTCTCCCTCGACTGCAGCACGCCTCATACAGTAAATAGCCACAGCTGGGGACGGACTGTTCCCAAAGACATGAACCTTCATTCTGTAGTCACAAATGCCTTTGCTAGTATCGTTATTCTCATACCAAAGGAATCTCAAATAATCCCTATGATCTTCTCTCACTTCAAAACAATAAAACATTTGTTGCACATCAGCTGAAAATGCTACAGGCTCTTTTCTAAAACGCATAAGGACACCTAGTAAAGTGTTGTTTAGGTCGGGTCCACTTAATAAGACTTTGTTAAGGGACAGTCCTTCGAACTCTGCACTTGAGTCAAAAACTACTCTCAGTTGGTCAGGTTTTTGTGGGTGGTACACACCAAAGGATGGTAAGTACCAGTGTTCTTTGTCTGAGTCCAAAGGTGGAGCGACCTCTGCGTGGTCATTGTCCAGCATGTTTTGGATAAACTCTGTGTATTGTCTTTTCATCCTGGGGTTCCTGTCCAGTGTTTTTCTGAGGGACTGGAGGCGTTTGAGCGCTTGCTCTCTGTTACTTGGAAGCTCTGGTCTAGGAGAGCGGAATGGCAAAGGTGCCACCCAGCTATTCCTCTCATTTTGATACACTTCCTTTTCCATAATGTCAATAAAGTTTTTATCCTCTGCTGACAGTGCTGGTTTGTCATCATCTTTTGTCCTATTAAACACTGTTTCTCCCAGCTGAATGTTATTCATGTTTTCACTGTCCTTTTGGGGGGCAGGTATGGTGTTAAGCTGGTAGTTGCAACCACTTGACTCTTTGATTTGAAACATGTTAGGGCATGGGCAGAGGTAAGAAGCACGTCCATTCTGAAGAACATGTGTTTTGAGCACATTCACATTAAGCGGTTTATGCGTCTTCCCCATGCAAGCTTCCCCAACTATAACCCAGCCTAAGTCTAATCGCTGTGCATAGGGTGCACCATATGGCCCATTGATTCTCGCTCTGACTTTATGGACTTGTATAATGTCTCTCCCCAAGAGCAAAAGAATAGGTACTCGTTTTTCCACAGGTGGCACCTTCTCAGCTATGTTCTGTAAGTGTGGGAACTTCATAGCAACTTGTGGAGATGGAATCTCTCTTCTGTCATCCGGAATCATGTCACACTCAATCAGGTTTGGGAGTGGGAGCTTTACTCTACCATCTATTGACTCAATCATAAAGTTTAATGCTGTTCTGCCAACGTTATCTGACAGTCCTGAGCATGTCCTGAGCTTGTAAGTGTCTGAGTGTGTCTTAATCTTAAAAAGCTCAAAAAACTGAGACTTAGCTAGTGACTTGTTACTTTGTTCGTCAAGCACTGCGTACATCTTCCTTGCCTGTTCTCTTTTCCCATCTGGATAGACTAATACAGGACTTATTTTTGAACATGAATATGGGATGTCTACATCGCCACACACTTCTGTGCATTTAGAAACGACTGAGACGCTTTCACTAGTTTGCGTCTCCCCGCCATTCTCTTTCTCAGCTTCAGAGCTTTCAGCTGGT
Organism: Archocentrus centrarchus; assembly: GCF_007364275.1. Classification (NCBI taxonomy): domain Eukaryota; kingdom Metazoa; phylum Chordata; class Actinopteri; order Cichliformes; family Cichlidae; genus Archocentrus; species Archocentrus centrarchus. Next base: position 35,490,718 of record NC_044361.1, on the reverse strand, counting down.
GCAAGAGGTGGACCTGGATGTAGCGCTGCTAAATGTCTGTCGCTGCCACAGTCCATACACTTTATTTGCACACTGCAGTCCCTTGCTAGATGCTGAGTAGAGCCACAGCATTTAAAACAGATTCTGTTCTCTTTTAAAAAAGACTTGCGCTCATCTATGGGTTTCGCTCTGAAACTTTTGCACTTCTTAAGTGGATGAGGTTTCTTATGTATAGGACAAAGCTTATCAGGGCTTTCTATAGGTTTACTGTAACTAGTTTGAGCTGGACTGGTATCTGTTTTGTGTACACTAATCACTTGCCTGTTGTTGCCTTTGAAGCTCTTCTCTTTTTTGATGCTTGCGTTGGCAGGAGGTGTGATGACAAAACTTGGGTCATTTTTTATTTTGGCTTGTTGTCTTACAAACCCCGAAAAGACACTGAAAGGGGGAAAGGTAACTTTGTGTTCTTCTTTGTACTTTGCCCCTGTTGCAATCCATTTTTCCTGTAGTCCATAGGGCAACTTCTCCACGATGGGATTGACTCCACGAGCCGTGTCCAAATATGAGAGGCCTGGTAGGTATCCTCCATCTTTTGCACATTCAATTTCCTGCAGAATGTCACCCAGCTCTCTTAACTTTGCGTTATCTCTGTTGTTGAGTTTGGGAAACTGTTCAGTCTTTTTTAACAGTGCATTTTCCACTACTTCAGGAGAACCATAACACTCCTCGAGTCTTTGCCACACAAGCTCCAGTGCTGCAGTTGGATTAAAGACGTGGACTGAGCGGATTCTCTGTGCCTGCTGACCAGACTCAGCTCCAAGCCATTTGACTATTAAATCTAGCTCTTCTTGGGCTGTGTAACATGCAAGTCTTTAATAGCATTTTGAAATGATGCCTTCCAAGCCCAGTAGTTCTCTGGCTGGTCGTCAAACTGCAAAGTCCTGTACTTAACATTTCCCTCCGTGTGAGGTACTTCGCAATCTCCTGTACACCCTGTTGTCTCTATAGCTGCTTGAGGAGTGCCAAATGGATACAGTTTGGGTGGACTCAGTCTTTCTCTGTGTTGTGCTAGGTGCTCCACTTTAACCTTATTCTCTTCTGCACTGTGTGAGCTGTGATAATCTATTTCTGCATTCATGGCCTTTTCACATTGTTCACGTGCAGCCTTGTGACAGGCGAGAGGATCTTACTTGCAATGTGAATCCTTAACGTTGTCGATGAACGTTTGGATGAATGTGAGCGTGCAGACTTACAGCGTGTGTCGTGTTGCTTGCATTGTCCTTGTTCTCCATGTCATCTGATTTACCTGACTGTAGACTCATGGTTGCTGCGCTATATATCTCCTTGTGGTTGTTGCCTGCTGCGCTGATGTTCTTTTACTGTGCTGTCCTCGCTTTTGAGTTTCCTGTTTTTCACCAGCTAGACAGCCAGATAACGATGCTCCAATAAAGAAACTTCTCTTTCCGTTTTTTTGCTGCTTTATTGAAGAATGGCCTCTGACCATTGTCCACTTTCGACCATCGTAAAAGAACAAATCTTGTCCAAAACAACAACGTTTCACGATTGATATTAGCCTAATTCACGAACATTCGGCATTACATTCCGCCATCTTGAATCTGTCTACTTCCTGTATTTTTGTAACCACAAACAATGCTACAAAACAACCACTGGAGGGAGTTCTAGGGCAATTTTACAAAAACTGCACACGGTGTAACTTATAACTTACAAAAGCCAGAACATGCAGCTCAGCATTACTGTGTCATAATCAATGAACTTTTCTCTGAAATGAGAAGAGCGACTTTGTGCTTCTGTTATTGTGGATCATCATCATGTCAGCCTTAAACACACATCATATAAATGTCAGCACAACATTTATCCATCTTTTCATGTCAGTACAGATCAATCACATGCTGCTCTGTAGGATCAATATCAATGATCAGACATTATTTGTGAAATCACATTGAAATGAACAGAAACAGAAATATTTCTGCATCAAGTAAACTTTCTCATTTTAAACTGATCTGAGTTCAGAGGATCTTCTGCACACAGATGAGACTCTTCATCAGAAATTAGAAGCATTCATTTGGCAGTAATGGTGTATGACTGCCACCTTCTGGCTGTAATGGTGCATTACATTCTACCAGCCAAGGAAAATATGTACACACATATTTTTAGACAAATATTGGCATAAAACATGGAGATTGTTTAGGACTTGATGAATATTATTGTAAAAATCATGTCCATCTCTAGAACAGATGCTGATCAAATGGCTGTTTAGAGCCTGACGTCCTCCTCTTTATACAGTCTATGTGTGGAGCACTTCTAGTTTAGGAACAATGAAAAAGCCTCAGGTTAGACACAATGATGCATTCAGGATTTGGCTCAAGCTTCCAAGATGGACAAGTGCAGCCACGTGTTTGTGACCAGTCATGTTTGTGCATTTCATGCTGTGTGGAGGAATTTATGTCCAAATTGATGTCGACTAACTGATTCTAAAGATGTGGTCATAGCGGCCCTAACTGAGCATGCTCACAGTGACAGCAGATATTGGTCTTGTTTGTGGAAACATGAGGACACAAACATCTTTCTGCTGCTTTTTACACTTTTCTTTTTGTTCTGAGCTGGACCTGTGTGTCTGAAATAAGGCATTTATCACCATCACTGACACACTCGCCTTTCATCAAAACACACTTCATTTCAGACAAGAAAAAAAGATGAAGAAGAAATTTCCATGTTGAAGGGAAGTTATGTCTGAAGACAAATGAGGTTCACTTGGTAAATAAGCAGATAAGACAGAGAATAGAAACACAGTCAGTGAACTGACCTCAGAGTCTGCAGTCTACATTCTGGACTCTCCAGAAAACCACACAGCTGCTTCACTCCTGAATCCTGCAGATTGTTGTCACCCAGGTGCAGCTCTCTCAGATGGGAGGGGTTGGACTTCAGAGCTGAGCTCAGAGACACACAGCTGATCTCTGACAGGCTGCAGCTCCACAATCTGAACAAAGAATAAAACAAAGAGATCAAATCATTGATGATCAATCAGATGTGTTCAGGTTTTAAATGTGCAGCTCAGCATTATTATGACCTAATCAATGAGCTTTTCTATTGACATGTAATAGGTTTGTTTGTCAAGCAAGACACCTGAAACACTTTAATTAAAAAGTAAGACATTTAATATATTAAAGAATCAGAAAAATCACACTGTAGGAGTCGGTGGAAGGAGACACGAGCAGGTATGTAGTCTCAGCTTTATTCGGTAAACTCACAACAAACTAGAACTCCAAATATAACTCCTGCAAAAGGAGGAGTCAAGCCCTTTTATCCCAGGCCTCTCTCTCCCGCCTTTTCCCTATCTATTCCGGTCTCTCTCTTCGCAATAAGAGCTTGGGGCATTCTGGTGTGAAATGTGCATATATGTGGCCACCACACAGGCCCCCCCTGAACACACAGAATGGCAAACAATACAATAATAAAAACAGCAACCATTTTCAACTCAACATAGCAAAAATAAAATACCACATCAAGAGTATCTCCTAGGGGGTTTAACAAGGCGGCCACTACGGCTGTGCTTGGCGACCACAGGTGGTGAAAACGAGGGAGGGGCATAGCCCCGACTACGGCGAGACTGCCCCCTCGCAGGGGAAAAAACAGCAGCTGGGGGCAGGTCCTCCGAGTGAGGCATAGAAACGGGAGGACGACCGCGGCGCGGAGGTTGGGCCAACTCAATAGGACCATCCGGAAACATGTGAGCAGGCTTAAGGCGATCCACCGAAACCCGCTCCTGACGACCTCCCAGCTCAACCAAAAAATCCTTAGGTCCCACCTCTAGCACACGGAATGGACCATCATAAGGAGGTCGAAGTGGAGAACGGTGCGCGTCATGGCGGATAAAAATGTACTTGGCAGACATCAGGTCCTTTGGCACATATGACTGTGGAAGGCAGTGATGCGCCGCTACTGGGGCCAAAAACCTATCATTCCCCGGGAAAACCGGCCCGCTCCTTTTGTCGGCCCCCGAAGCAGATGCACCAGGAAGGAATTCCCCTGGAACCCTCAAAGGCTGGCCCAGGACCAGCTCGGCTGAAGAAGACTGCAGGTCCTCCTTAGGTGTCGCACGCAGGCCCAGCAGGACCCAAGGAAGGCGGTCAACCCAACTGCTGTCCACCAGCGCAGCCCGTAAGGCAGCCTTCATGGTACGGTGGAACCTCTCGCAAAGGCCATTGGCCTGCGGGTGGTACGCGGTAGTGCGATGGAGTCTGACGCCAAGGTTCTCCGCCACAGCAGTCCACAGCTCAGACGTGAACTGAGGACCCCTGTCAGATGTCAAGTCAAGCGGTACGCCAAACCGAGATACCCAGGAGGAGACGAACGCACGAGCAACATCTGCTGAGGTGGTTGACGCCAAAGGAACTGCTTCAGGCCACCGAGTCGTCCTGTCCACCATTGTCAGGAGATGGGTGAAACGCCGGGAAGGGGGAAATGGACCTACCAGGTCTACATGGACATGTTCGAACCTTCTCTGGGGTATGGGAAAGTGCTCCAGAGGGGATTTGGTGTGTCGTTGCACTTTGGCGCGCTGACAAGCAACACATGAGGAAGCCCACGCCCTGACCTCTTTCCGGAGGCCGGGCCACACAAACTTGGCCCCTACCAACTTAACTGAGGCTTTAACTCCTGGGTGCGAAAGAGAATGAACTGCCTCAAAAACCCGCCGACGCCAGCAAGCAGGAACCAAGGGGCGAGGCCTGCCCAATGAGACGTCGCAAAGTAGGGTTACGCCACTATCCTGAAATGAGACATCTTCCAAATGCAAACTGGACTCGGCCGCCTTAAAAGCCTGAATCTCCGTATCCGTAAGTTGGTCGGCAGCCATGGCAGAGTAGTCCACTCCCAAATGCACAGAACTAACCTGCGCCCTGGACAGACAGTCAGCCACCCGATTACACTTGCCGGCGACGTGCTGAATGTCAGTGGTAAACTCTGAAATAGCAGAAAGCTGCCGTTGCTGCCGTGCAGTCCATGGTTCTGAAACCTTTGCCATGGCAAATGTGAGAGGTTTGTGGTCTACAAAAGCGGTAAAGTCACGGCCCTCAAGCAGGAACCGGAAATGACGCGTCGCGAGAAAAAGGGCAAGGAGCTCCCTGTCAAACGTACTGTACTTTCTCTCCGCATCCCGAAGCTTCCTGCTAAAAAAGGCGAGGGGCTGCCAAGCACCACCCACCCATTGTTCGCACACGGCCCTGACTGCAAAATCGGAGGCATCGGTAGTAAGGGCAACAGGCGCCTCGGGAGACGGGTGGGCCAGCAGGGCAGCGTTGGCAAGAGCAGCTTTGGCACTGTCAAATGCCTGCACCCGCTCAGGTGTCCACTCTATCTCTTGGTTGCCTTTCTTGCCCTTAAGTGCATTGTACAGAGGGTGCATGAGGTGAGCAGCCCGGGGGATGAAACGGTTATAAAAGTTCACCATCCCCAAAAACTCCTGCAGGGGCTTCACTGAGGAAGGGCGCGGAAAAGCAGAAACCGCCTCCACCTTAGTGGGCAGGGGAAACGCCCCTTGGGGCAAAACGAGGTGTCCCAAAAACTCTATGGCCGGCAGACCGAACTGGCATTTAGCTGGATTCACAATCAAACCGTGCTCACTGAGACGCTCAAACAACTGGCGGAGGTGCACTGAATGCTCCGCGGCGGAAGGGCTGGCAACCAGTATGTCATCCAGATAGACGAACAAAAATGGCATACCACGCAAAACGGAGTCCATGAGGCGCTGAAACGTCTGTGCCGCGCCCTTCAGACCGAAGGGCATTCGCAAAAACTCGAAAAGGCCAAAAGGAGTGATAACCGCGGTCTTGGGCACATCACGCGGATGGACAGGAACCTGATGGTATCCCCTCACCAAATCCACCTTTGAAAAAATAGTTGCCCCCGCAAGATGAACCGAAAAATCTTGAATGTGGGGAACCGGGTACCTGTCATTAGTCGTCGCATTATTAAGGCGCCTAAAATCCCCACAAGGGCACCACCCACCGTCAGCTTTAGGGACCATGTGCAACGGGGACGCCCACGGGCTGTTTGAGCGGCGCACAATACCAAGGCGCTCCATGTTTGCAAACTCCTCCCTGGCTATCGCTAACTTCGCGGCATCGAGACGGCGTGCACGCGCAAAAACCGGCGGACCCACAGTGGTAATGTAATGCTCCACACCATGTTTAGCTACGGCTGCAGAGAAGGTGGGAACCGTGAGGGTGGGAAACTCGGCAAGCAAACGCTGGTACTCATCACCTGTGGCAAGCATGTTAGCGAGGGGCAGGGGGCCAGGACTACCAAATGTACAGGGGTAGGTATCAAAAGACACAGCATCTATCAAGCACCTATTAGCTACATCGACCAACAACCTGAAAGCACACAAGAAATCAGCGCCGAGTATAGGTACTGACACAGACGCTATCACAAAGTCCCAGTTAAACTGACGTCCCTTGAAACACACAGTCACCAACCTCATTCCATATGTGCGAATGGGGGTACCGTTCGCCGCGTCCAGCAGGGGTCCGTGACATTGTCCCAAGGCGTCCGCAGCTGAAGCCGGCATGATGCTACGCTGAGCACCCGAGTCCACAAGCAGACGGCGTCCCGAAGCAGTGTCCTCAATGAAGAGCAGCTTGTCCGAGCTGCCAGCGCACACAGCTGCTAGTGAGCACTGGCCCTCTCGTTTCCCTGGTGCTGGAAGGTACACGGCGGAATGCAGCGCTTCGCCTTCACTCCGAACCGGCGATGATAGAAGCAGAGCATGCTCTCCTTCCTCCGGCGCTCTGCGACGGCGGCCACAGCACCAGCTTCTCTAGTCTCCGTCCCTTGTAGAGCCGCACTCGGTAAAAGTGCATGCACACCGGAATGCCTGGATGCCAGCAAAATCTTGTCCGCCTCTTCAGCTAGCCCGCGGTAATCCTTGGCCAGTATCAGAGCGGAGCTGGCTAGCGCGGTGCGCACGGGAGGGGGGAGCTGGCGCAGGAACAGATGCGTAAAGAGAAACGAAGCGTCGCCCGGGCCGAGCAGAGCCAGCATGTGCTCCATCAGCTCGGAGGGTTTACCATCTCCCAAGCCATTCAGGGACAACAGGCGATCAGCCCGCTCTTCGTCTGAAAGCTGATAAATCCGCAGCAGGTTCTCCTTCAGCGCTCCATACTTGTTAGCAGGCGGCGGGTTCCGGAGCAGTCCCATCAGCCGACGGGTAGAAGCAGAGTCCAGCGCCGCGACGACATGGTAATACTTGGTGTCGTCTGAGGTGATCCCGCGGAGGTGAAACTGGGCCTCCACATGCTGGAACCAAGGCTCTGGATCGTGCTGCCAGAACTCCGGGAGCTTGACCGTGGCCGCAAAAATAGCGGGAGAAACGGCGGCGGCTGGTGAGGAAACGGCGGCGGCTGGTGAGGAAACAGCGGCCGCGGCCGCTGAGCTGTCGTCAGCAGACATGTTCTTTAGTCGGGGTAACCAATGTAGGAGTCGGTGGAAGGAGACACGAGCAGGTATGTAGTCTCAGCTTTATTCGGTAAACTCACAACAAACTAGAACTCCAAATATAACTCCTGCAAAAGGAGGAGTCAAGCCCTTTTATCCCAGGCCTCTCTCTCCCGCCTTTTCCCTATCTATTCCGGTCTCTCTCTTCGCAATAAGAGCTTGGGGCATTCTGGTGTGAAATGTGCATATATGTGGCCACCACAACACATGCATATGCGGGGACTCGGAGACAGGCCTGTGTGTGCTCTCTCCCCTCTAAGTCCATGCTCCTCTCTAACCACAACATCTTCATACTGACACTTATCTATATGTAAACAATCTGGCTGCTGTTAGTTGGCCTTGTCTTCGGTCTTGTTCAAGCTGGTTTTTCATGACCCAGATCCTCTCATCAGCTGTGGAGTCATAAAGCACATCTTCTTCCTGAGGTTTTAATTTGGCATACAGAGCAATCTTGTCCAGATTAATGACAGAATATGGTGATGTTGGTGATGTTATAATTGTACGTACTGTGGCCGAACCTCAAGATAAGATGCACTGAGACAGAGAAGTTAGTCAGCACTTTCTGATCTGTTGCTCTCTGCCTAATGTTTTATTTAATTGTTCATTATCTGGTTGATCCACTATTTATTAATTAACTTACTGGAGTTTAATTTTAAACATTTGTCCTTTTATACATTGAGTAAAAAATAACCCCTAACAACTCCCTCCTTTTTCACACCATTCAGGTGTGAAACAAATTTAATACCTCTATGGTTATTAATTTATTGATTAAAACTGAAATCAACAATGGCATGATTATAATATATTTACAGCACAATAAGTCATTACAAGCAGAGTTGCTCTCAAATGATTTTTCTGTGAGCCACTGAGTTCTGTAATCTGTGTTTATACTTCAACAAGGTCACAGACACACATCCTTTCAGCAGAGACAGTTCCACCCCGCTTAGAGCAGCTCCTTTTTTTTCCTAGTAAAAAATGGAAAAGCTTATGAAAAGCAGTTTAAATCATATTATAAGCACACTCATTTCCCCAAAATCACCCTCCTTTTCTATAAAGTGAAACCAAACAAACAAAAATGCCAAGCAAGTGGACTAAAGCATCATTCTACAAACATAACCTCAGAATATCTGTTTAAAGCACATCACATAACATGATTGTTCATTATTGCACCTTCATCAGTTAGTATTTATTAGCTGAATAATTGATCCTGTCATTACAGGTTCAGACCCTTTTTCTTTTTCTCTTTTTCCAGGACTTGTTCATCTAGTAAAGAGAAAGTTAGAATTTGTCCATCTGATTTCCCAAAACATTTTCCCATCATTAAAGATACAAGATTTATTTATTTATTTGAGTTCTCTACTAATTTTGACACTGCTCTGGAGAATTGAACTGCTATAGTTAAAGATCATTTAGACTGAGAAAACCACACAAGTAACATCTATGTTATTTTATTCTGCTGTCAATGATGTTCAGGTCTATCACTGAGTTTTCCAATCAGTCTCTGTAAGGTTAATCAACATTCCTGATTTAATATTATAATGAACCCAACCCAACCAACCACCTTGCAGCCACAGCTCTGAGCAGCAGCCTCAACAATGGAGGTGCGGAACATGGTCCATTCGGACTCAATGTCCTCAGCCTCCCTCGGAATGCTGTCGAAGTTCTGCCGGAGGTGGGAGTTGAAGATCTCCCGGACTGGGGCTTCTGCCAGGCGTTCCCAGCACACCCTCACAATACGTTTAGGTGTGCCAGGTCTGTCCAGCATCTTCCCACGCCACCTGATCCAACTCACCACCAGGTGGTGCTCAGTTGACAGCTCAGCTCCTCTCTTCACCGAGTGTCCAAAACATACGGCCGCAGATCTGATGACAACGATTACAAATCGATCATCGACCTGCGACCTAGGGTGTCCTGGTGCCATGTGCACTTATGACATCCTTGTGTTTCGAACACGGTGTTTGTTATGGAACCAAACTGTGGTTTGCACAGAAGTCCAATAACAAACACCCATTCGGGTTCAGATCGGGCAGGCCGTTCCTCCCAATCACACCCCTCCAGGTCTCACTGTCATGCCCCACGTGAGCGTTTGAAGTCTCCAGCAAGACTATGGAGTCACCAGATGGAGCACTCTCCAGCACCCCGCCCACCAACTCCAAAAAGGGTGGGTACCCTGAACTGTCATTCGGCGCCTAAGCGCAAACAACAGTCAGGACCCGTTCCCCAGCCCGAAGGCGCAGGGAAACTACCCTCTCGTCCACCGGTGAAAACCTCCGACGTACAGGCAGCAAGCCGGGGGGATACAAGAATACCCACCCCAGCTCGCCGCCTCTCACTGAGGGCAACTCCAGACTGGAACAGAGTCCAGCCCTTCTCCAGGAGGACTGGTTCAGAGCCCAGGCCATGCGTTGAGGTGAGCCCAACTATATGTAGCTGGTATCTCTCAACCAGCTAGATATAGTGATATGGTGGTCACCGGAGGGAAGGGAGCCATCAAGCTGAAGAAAGAGTCCTATCGGGCTTGGTTAGCCTGTGGGACTCTGGAGGCAGCTGACAGGTATCGACAGGCCAAGCGGAATGCAGCTCTGGTAGTGGCCAAAGCAAAAACTCGGGTGTGGGAGGAAGACAGCTGAGCTTAATTTCAGTATTTCATGATATACATGGTGTTTTATAGGTTCACTGGAGATTATAGACAATGAATGTAATTAAAAATGTATATTTGTTACCATGGCAGCAGACTGTAGTCCATCCTGAAGGAGTTCAACATCATTATTGAGTACCTGTTGAGCAGCAGCATCATCTCAGTTCAACAACTATCACCAGAGGCAGATGCAACAGACAGAAAGACGGGGTACTTGTATTACTCAAATATTTCCTGTATCCAGCTCAGAAATCATTGCTGCTTCTGACTGAGTCAAGCTGGCTCTGACACTGCTCACAATTCAAAGCGAGCTTTGGCACTGCTTAAACCTTTACCTGTTTTCAACTAAACATAACTATAACTATAACTGACCCAAAGCTGAATAACTGGCGGAAGACGGCTGAGCTGATGTCACACATGGTGTTTCTAGGTTCACGGGCTGAACAGATGCAATAAATGTCATTAAATATGTGCATATGATTCAGTTACGGAGTCCACACAAACACATCAGACCTGACAGGTGTGTGTATGACCGCACCTCATTAAATCACTAAAAGCAGGAAGTGCTTGGCAGCCTGTTCATGTTTTATTGTTCTCAACAAATCCAACATGTACAGCGATGTGAAAAGTATTGCCCCCCTTCCTGATTTCTTTTTTTTAATCATATGTATCACAGTCACATGTTTCATTAGCAAAATAAGCCAAGAGCAAAACCCACTGGTTCCTAACTTTACAACAGGCAATAGTGCTGTGATAACACACATTTATTTAATGAGGCGGCCTGTTTTCATATTCAGGTGCTGGTTTTCATCACGTGCTGTGTTTCACTGACTGAGTCCTTCAGACTGACTCTGTCACTGAAGTCGATGGTCATCCATTAAGAGTTTACCTGTCAGTACCTGCAGGAAACAGTACCTGCATGGCAGTGTCCATTGGTCAGTAAGAGCTGTTGTTGCTCGGCAACAGGAGCACCTGACAATACTGTTCTATGTGGGCGGGGCTTGTTACAAATTTCAAAACAAAATGTTCAGTAGAACTCACATCGCTTAGTTTCAGCATTTTTAAACAAGACAGACAACACAGCAGACCACAGAAAACACAGCAGACCACAGACTACAGCAGACCACAGACTACACAGCAGACCACAGACTACACAGCAGACCACAGACAACACAGCAGACCACAGACAACACAGCAGAAAAGACATCTCAGCATCTCAAATAAAACAGAAATTATCACAGCGAAAGCACAACAACAAAATACTGGAAAGAACACAGCTTTGACTCGTACATCTGAAAGGTTAGCTTCATTTCCTCTTTTACAAATTTCTTCCTTTGATTAAAACTTTTCTCAGTTGATTTGGCCCAATTCTCACAGCAGAAAGTGATTTTCACCCCTCTTAATGCAGTTCTCCAAACATTTAAAGCATTTTTCATAACTTATACTCACCTGTGCAAAAGGCATCAGATTGTTTTGACTTGAATCAAACCTTACAAAAGGTTGCAAAAATGTGGGTCTAACAGAGAGTAAAACGTGTTCAGACACAAAGATGAAATGTGAAGCATTTATTTGAAACCTTATTAAATTCCTGAAATGGAGAAAAGAAAAATGATACTTGTGAAATATATGCTTCAGAAAACAAGGGGAACAGATACAATATGAGAACATGGCATTCAACTACTGTATAGTCCATAAAGCCATGCTACATACATTCAGCAGCCACTTTATTAGGTACACTTGTTGGTCGGTCAACCTCAAAAAAGTTTGAGGTCATTTGATTGAAACACTAACACAATGCTGGACAATATTCAGAAAATGAGAGCTGGAGAGTTGTGAGTGACAAAAGTGTGAGAATGCTCCAAATCGATTGAGAAGAAACTGTAACAGCACTTTAAAAAAAGACATTTTCATGGGAGGCTAATAATTCTGTCCTGATCTGTTGCTTCATTCTTGGTGGAAAAGCCGCAATGAACAGGCCAAACTCCGGCGCAGGACTGGTTAGCGCCTCGCCCTTCACAACCGTCTCAGAGCTTATCGCGCTGCGCGAGGCCTTTAAGTCCCTGCAGGTGGAAAACTACAAGCTCAAAGAAGATGTGCAACGAGTTCAACATCAACTTAAAGAGGAAGAAAAAGGGAAAATGGAGCAAAGATGAAGTCGAGAACATAAAGAAGGAGCTGAGAGCAGTAAAGAAAGAATTAGAAGAAGAAAAAAAAGGAAAAGAGCATGTGGAGACGGATGCGGAAGATCTCAAAAAGAAACTACAGGAAGTGGAAGAAGCCCTAGAGGAGGAAGTCAAAGCAAGTCTGGAGGCTAAAGATGAAAATAGGAAAATAAAGGAGGACTTGTTAGAATTAGTCAAAAGCATTTGAAGAGGTAGAAAGAGAGGTGCATGAGCGGGCAGAGGACGAAACCAAACTGTGAAGCAGAAGCTAAAGGAAGTGGAAGAAGCCCTAGAGGAGGAAGTCAAAGCAAGACTGGAGGCTAAAGATGAAAATAGGAAAATAAAGGAGGACTTGTTAGAATTAGTCAAAGCATTTGAAGAGGTAGAAAGGGAGATGCATGAGCGGGCAGAGGACGAAACCAAAACTGTGATGCAGAAGCTACAGGAAGTGGAAGAAGCCCTAGAGGAGGAAGTCAAAGCAAGTCTGGAGGCTAAAGATGAAAATAGGAAAATAAAGGAGGACTTGTTAGAATTATTCAAAGCATTTGAAGAGGAGGAAATGGAGATGCATGAGCGGGCAGAGGACGAAACCAAAACTGTGAAGCAGAAACTGCGGGAAGTGCCAGCATGTGCTCCAAGAAGAAATTAAAGAAAAGCTGATGGTCAAAAAAGACTCAGAAGATCTAAAAAATGAATTATTGGCCACAAAACAAAAACTAGAGGAGGGAAAAATAGAAGTTTCTATAAATACAAACATGCCCGAGACTGAAATGACAGCCAAAAGAGTGTAAAAGAGCTCTCAAACAGCTCAAACTAGAACACAAAGCAGCCAAGAAGAATTTAAAAGTGAAAGCAAAAGAGGCAAAAAGAAACTGAAAGGAAAAGTGAAAGAGGCCGAGCAGCAGCTGCTGAACACAATGAAAGAGCTGAAGAAGCAGAAGAAATCCACTAAGACTTGAAGTCCACTTCCTCTTTCTCCTCCTTCCCTCCCTCTCCTCATCCTTCCCTCTGTCTCCTCCTTCCCTCTGTCTCCTCATGCCCCCCCTCCTCCCACCACACCTTTCTCTTTAACACCCCTAACCTTCCATTTTTCCTCCCTCCCTTTCCCTCTATCTTTCCCATCTCCTTTTTGACTTGTTTCAAGTTATATTTCCTCCCATTCTTTAGTTATTAAGTTTCCTTTTTTAGTGATTGAGTTTCCTAAATGTTAGTTGTTAAGTTTCTTTTTTTTAGTTGTTGAGTTTCCTAAATGTTAGTTGTTAAGTTTCCTTTTTTTAGTGGTTGAGTTTCCTAAATTTTAATTGTTAAGTGTCTTATTTTTTTAGTTGTTAAGTTTCCTTTTTCAGTGGTTGAGTTTCCTAAATGTTAGTTGTTAAGTTTCTTATTTTTAGTTGTTAAGTTTCCTTTTTTTTAGTGGTTGAGTTTCCTAAATGTTAGTTGTTAAGTTTCCTTTTTTAGTTGTTAAATGTGATTGAAATGTGTTGTGTTTTGATGTCTTCATATAATAAAGGAATACAAAGTAAACAAAAGAGGTTTCTGTCAGTATGTACAACAGGACGAGAGGAAGCACTAACTCCTTTGTGTGTTTTTGTGTGTATGTCCTCATGGCTCCATTAATGGTGTACAACTCATTTTATTCACAGTTGTGTATCACAGAAGTTACTGGTCCTATGAAGTGTCCCCACAAAAACTTTTGAAATTGCATTTTTTCACACAAACATCATTTAGTTCTTCTGCTTCATTTTCAAACACATTCATCATAAACCACCTCAGATAGTAAAGAGACTCGGGACCGGATCCATCCTGATGTATCACAGACTCTGTAATGGATCTGCAAACTGGCTCCGGATCGGAGTCCATTCGCACAGCGGGATGAATCCAGAATGGACCAGATTTATGGATCAGGATCGCTCCTTGTACTTTTCTGCACAGCTGGTTATAAGCTAACATTATGGCAGCTAACGTTAGGCTCGAGTGTCCTAAAAACCCGCTTTCTCTCCGACACAGTTTGATTAAATCATCACTTTGTGTTACACGACAGGTCAGTTGGAAAAACAACAGATTTGTGTTCACTGAAAGTTTTTGTTTTATAAAGAAATCTTTATTTCACATCATTTCATTCAGGAGTAAGAATAAAACTGCCGGGTCACTCCCCAATCCACAGAGTAGGTCCGGGGACAATTTCACTGCAGCCAATCAAAGCATACGAGGTGAATAAACCCCTTCAATGATCTTTAACTCTAATTAGTGTTACACAAACTAAATCTCCAAAAACAATTCTCCACGGCAAGAGCAGCTAGAGGCTCACAGGTGTGCTGCAGGGAGACAAATTTACACTATTAAAGGTTTTATTAAAAAGACATTTAAAAACAATTGTAAACAGTTTTACTGATACACACTAAAATACCTGGTACCTCGATCTGCCCTATCTATTGACTACCAGCTTCCTCTACTACTGCCTCTACACAGAGCTGAAATTAGGTCATCTATAAATACACAATTTCACAAAAACTTCTGTAAGATATAAAACTTGAAACCTTCAAATATTCATGCCCAGGATTATGCCGCTCACATGGCGTGAGAGTAGTAATGGACCTGCAGCATTGGTGATTTATGACCGACAGGTGGGGGGCAAAGGTCAATGCGCGTACATGAGCGTCCTCGTGCGCGTGCGTGTGTGATCGTGCGTGATCGAATGATTTATGATTATCAGCTGCATGTGTGTGAGTGGAGGAGTGCCCTAACAAAATGATTCCCACAGTCTCTCTCCCACTATCTCTCAAGACTTCAGGAAAAGGGCAATCCCATTCATACTGTTTGTGAAGATGCTTAAATAAACTCTTTCTTTAACAGGTGATATCTGAGCATCAAAGGGGGTAATTGTCCATGCAATTATACCATCTGTTTTTTAACTAAAGACAATGCACACTTCAGCTGACTGGCATAAAAACAGACCATCACCTGTTGAAATCCTGCCAAATTCACGTTTCCCACACTCTCTCTCCCACTCTCTCTCATTACAAGAAGACTTCATCAAAAGGGCAAACCCATTCATACTGTTTTGGGACGATGCTTAAATAATTCGTTGTTAAACAGGTGATATCTGAGCATCAAAGGAGGGTAATTCTCCACACGCAATTATACCATCTGTTTTTTAACTAAAAGACAATGCACACTTCAGCTGACTGACATAAATCAGACCCACGACCTGTTGAAATCGTTCCGGATCCATGCTTTATTTTCACACGCAAATAATTACACCAACGTTTTTACTAAAAGTCGATTGCAGCGCAAAAATAAATAAAAAAAAAATACAGGTATAACTACAATTCCCATCAGCCATAGGACAACGTGGCGCTTTTTACAACGTCACAACCAGCGACAGCGACCGGTCTTGTTGTTTACAGATACAGCTGGCAGGGTTGGTGCTTTCACGTTTTCAACGAGCTCGTCAGTTTCTTAAAAAGAAAAGTTATGTGATTATTTTAATTTGATTTAACAATCAGGATATAATGATAATACACATGGCAGGACGCAGTACTTTTCCAGAGCGAACAGGTGGTGGATAAAAAAAGGACTGAGGGGAGGGTTTCAAACCAAACAAACAGGACACACACACAGTCATAAAAAAGGGTTGTGGTTTTATAAAGGAGGGCATGGCGAAGACCGTAACATTCACTAATACTCATTGTGAAGACGAACGCTGCGCCTTTTCCTCGTTTTTCCACAGACTCCGGCGCAAAACGCTACTCTCTCTCTGTCTTTTTAAATGGATTCAGGTATGTCGCTGACATGCATTTCCACGCCTCCACTGCTCTCTGTGTGTCTGTGTGTGTTGTGCTCGCTGAGAATTTCAGCTGCTATTTTTGTCTTTACTTCCGCTGTAGCTACCAGAACTGGTTTGCTAGCGAGCGCGGGCCATTAGCACTAGCGATGGTTCGGTACCGGAAGGCCCGCCCCCCAGGACCGAGGGGCTCCTTCAAAATATTTTTTATACTTTAATCCCTTATTAGTGACTAAATATAGACCTGCAGTAGAAACGTATTTTCGAGAATGCTTGTGAATACAAAGCATTACACCATTACTCACACATGCGCCATGGCTCCCACAACCACTAGTTTTTCAAAACACTCATAGCAGGCAGCGGTTTTAACTGCGCAAGCGCAAAGAGGCGAAGCTGTGACGGTGAGCTCAATTAGTGAAAAAGGAAACGTTTTTCCAGCGTCCAAAACAGCAGCTTTTTCTTTTAGTAACCACCATTAAATCTGTGAAACAGCTGGAGAGCATATTCTTTTACACAAAATTATGTGAACCAAACTGTATTCTGTATACCATCTCATCCATCCATCCATCCATCCATTCTCTTCCGCTTATCCGGGGCCGGGTCGCGGGGGCAGGAGCCTAAGCAAAGAAGCCCAGGCTTCCCTCTCCCCAGCCACCTCCTCCAGCTCATCCGGAGGGACCCCAAGGTGTTCCCAGGCCAGCCGAGAGATATAATCCCTCCAGCGTGTCCTGGGTCTACCACGGGGCCTCTTCCCGGTGGGACATGCCCGGAACACCTCACCTAAGAGGCGGCCAGGAGGCATCCTAATCAGATGCCCGAGCCACCTCAACTGGCTCCTTTCGATGTGGAGGAGCAGCGGCTCTACTCTGAGCCCCTCCCAGATGGCCGCACTCCTCACCTTATCTCTAAGGGAGAGGCCAGCCACCCTTCGAAGGAAACTCATTTCTGCCGCTTGTATTCGCGATCTTATTCTTTCGGTCACTACCCAAAGCTCGTGACCATAGGTGAGGGTAGGAACGTAGATCGACCGGTAAATCGAGAGCTTCGCTTTTACACTAAGCTCTCTCTTCACCACGACAGACCGGTGCAGCGTCCGCATCACTGCAGAGGCAGCCCCGATCCGTCTGTCGATCTCCCGCTCCCTTCTCCCATCACTCGTGAACAAGACCCCGAGATACTTGAACTCCTCCACATGGGGTAAGAACTCGTTCCTGAGCCGGAGAGAGCACTCCATCTTTTTCCGGCTGAGGACCATGGCCTCAGACTTAGAGGTGCTGATTCTCATTTCTTTTTTTAAAAAAAAATAATAATAATAATGGTATGTTTGTGTATTACATGAATGATGGCTACATAACTAACAATTTTTTTTTTTGTTGTTTTTCCAGACGTTAAAACTTCAACTGTTACAACTTCACAACCATCACAGATGCTGGCCATTCCTCCTCCTCCTCATCCTCCTGATTCCTCATCTTCTTCACTTTCACCATCTCACCAAATACCTGAAGAGCAACTGACGAAGCATGGCGTCGCGGCGTTAAGCTCGTCACACTACGCATTCTGTGTACGGCGGTGGAGAAGTATCAAGAAGAGATATGCTACGCATGTCAAGTCAAACGCCCCTATCGATAAGCACCACAGTTGTATGCAGCATATTCCTGATTTCTTCTATGGTCTTCATTAGGATGAAGTGATGAAAAGATTCAGGTCGGATCGTCTCATTCCTGCCATCAGGCTTTCTTATGGTCCAACAGTCTGGACGATGCACGTAAGGATTTCACACAGATTGTGGAAGCCCAGCGTCTGAATTGAAAGATGCATTAAACATAAGAAGCAATAGAGAGTGTGCGTTATGAACTGAGGGAGGAGTATTTCTTTGAGGACTTAGCAGTAGAGCTTCTCATGGTGGAAAACTATTGGCTAGGCAAACACAGGATGTGTATGTAATACATTCTCTGTATTTTTGGTTTATGGGGTTGAAATAAAAATCAATGTTAAAAACTGTAGAGGCTGCTCATTTTTAACTCTGCATTCCTCATGGAAAACACAGTGCAATATATGTTTAAACATCTTTTCGGAGCAGTCAATGGAGTAGAACGTGGGTTTTATAGCTCCTGCCAATTTTGGTTAAAATTGTTATTCAGTTGTGCTTCTTTTTGGTAAACCAGGTGTCTTTCATTGTACTTTTGTACTTTGGGCCTGAGCACACACTTTTACACCACCTTGCAATGTCAGGAAAAGGAAAATCTCGTACTATTCAGATGCAACTAAAGTCGGGCTTACTGGCCTTGGCTTCTGTGCCGCTAGCTCCGGAGGTCGACCCCGCCCCAGCACAGGTGAATCCGGACGCCGAAGCCCTAATACTCGAGCTTATGTCTTCCCGGAAACAAGATATCGCTGGAATTATTAAGAAGGAATTGCAAGAGGTTCTCGGAGATGCGTTGTCATCCATTAAAACTGAGCTACAAGCCGTGAAAACGCAGTTAGCGAGCGACTACGCTGCTACCGATGCTAAGCTGATTAAGCTAACCGCTACAGTGGGAGATGTGGAGGAGGTGCTCACGGGTTGTACTGATGACATCGCCGGTATGAAAACAACTCTCGAGCAGCTTACGGCTAAGGTTACCATGCTGGAAGATAAGTGTGAGGACTTGGAATCAAGATCGCGCCGTAACAATATCAGGATTATTGGTGTGGAAGAGGGCGCTGGCTCCTGCACCCCTACCGCTGTCGTCGCACTGCTGAAGGAAGCGTTCGCACTGGAGAAGGAACCGTTGGTGGACCGGTCTCATCGCTCTCTTCGACCCAAACCCAAACCCGGTGACCGACCACGAGTAATTGTGTGCAGGCTTCACTACTATAGCGACTGTTTAGATATTTTACGGCGTGCGAGGGAGTGCCAACGGATTAAAGTCAGAGTCGGGACTATTTCGGTATTTCCGGATCACACTGTCAAGGTCGCCCGGGCTCGGGCAGCCTTCAACGAGGTCAAGCGTCTGCTTCGGGACATTGAAGGAGTCAGGTACGGCCTTTTTTACCCCGTGCAGCTACGCATCACTTACAAGGGGGTTGAGAAGGAGTTTACCGCACCCGAGGATGCCAAGCAATACGTCCAGACTTTGATTTCTGGGCAGGGGCGGACTGGCATACATTACTACCGGGGATTTCCCCGGTGGGCCGATGGGTTAGTGGGCCGCCGGCTGCTTAACTCAGTCCGTGGAGGAGCCATTGCCGCGCACTGCGGCCCCGGCCCATAGTCACGCTGCTGTTTAACGGTGCCTATTACCTCTCCCCCGCTCCAGTCAGGCAAATCTGCTTAGCGCGCGGCCGCGGAATGAGCCCGTAAACACATGAACGAGCATGCCGGCCAGCTGATGCGGGCTGACGGCATGCAGCGGAGATCAGAAAAAAACAAACAAACTCGCAGCTGAAAAATATTAGCAGAGACTTTCAGGAAGTCAAAACAGCAGCAGACACATTTGTCCAGTGGGCCAACAACAACCTAAATGATGAGAATGAGCTGGAAGTTGAAGCATCTCTGCCACAAAAACGTGGTAGAAAGAAGAAATCTACGCCAGGTGAGATGTGCCGAGATGAGTCTCTAAGTGATGCTATCACGTCATACAAGATTGATGTCCATAACCAAATCATGGACACAGTTTTAGAGAGCATTAACCAGCGCTTTCTGAAAAATGGCACACTATATGCTGATTTGGCACTTTTGGATCCCAAAAACTTTAACCAGGTAACAGCCTATGCTGGCAGATTCCCAGAGTCATCTTTCCAACAGCTGAGCAAGTGTCTACTGCCATTTGAAGACAATGCAACAGTTGCCAGTTTACAGAATGAGCTCATCAGCCTGGCAGGACAGTGGGACCGTTTTTTTTTTTTTTTCCAAGATGGCGCCACGGTAGGCAGCCTGTTACTGCAGCTCCCAGGTTACTTCCCTTTCTTGTGTGTTTTTCTTGTATTTTAAGGTTTTCTTTCAGACTCTTAGTTTCGTAGTTATATCGGATATCAAACCCGCCATGGACCTGCAAAGTTTCATTAGAGTAGTGGCATTCCTTATACTCTTTTTGGGACTTTTCACCACTTCATCTGGAGAACCGGTGAGCCACTCTATTGTTTACAGCCGGGATCAGCTGTTAGCCCTGTGCAACAGGAGCGTACTCCCGGAGGAGAGACCCGAGATTCCGAAGGAATTACGGCGTCGGAGGAGGGGATGCAGAGCTGGAGCGAAGTACCGGGAGAGGAGGAGACGGTACAAACCGAGCATTCCATCTATTCTCATGGGCAACGTAAGATCTTTACCCAACAAGATGGAAGAGCTGACGGCGCTAACCAGACTGCAGTGGGAGTACCAGCAGAGCAGCCTCCTGCTGTTCACGGAGACTTGGCTCACGGACCACACACCGGACTCCGTCGTAACATTGGAGGGCTTTCAGCTGGTGAGAGCGGACCGGAGCATGAGGGAGAGTGGTAAGAGGAGAGGTGGGGGACTGGCGATGTACATTAATGAGAGATGGTGTAACCCAGGACACATCACTGTGAAGGAGCAGCGCTGTACCAAAGACATTGAACTGTTAGTGGTTAGCGTTCGGCCATACCACCTGGCCCGGGAGTTTTCACATGTTATTGTGTTAACTGTTTACATCCCGCCGTCGGCCGACGCTACAGCAGCCTGTGAGGACATCCACACCACCATCTCTCAGTTACAGACGGCACATCCGCAGTCCCTGATTATCATCTCTGGGGACTTCAACCATGCCTCACCTTCTTCCACTCTCCCTAACTTCACCCAATATGTTGACTGCCACACAAGGGACAATAAAACTCTAGACCTGCTGTTTGCTAACACAAAGGAGGCTTACAGCTCATCACCTCTACCCCCGCTTGGCCACTCAGACCACAACCTGGTCATTCTTCACCCCACCTACACCCCCATTGTGAAGAAGAAACCCCCCACCAAGAAGATAATAAGACTGTGGTCTGAGGACTGCAGTGAGGCACTGAGAGACTGTTTTGAATGTACAGACTGGCAGGAACTCTGCAGGCCTCACGGTGAGGACATTGACGCCCTCACCCACTGCATCACAGACTACATGAACTTCTGTGTGGAGAACACTGTGCCAACCAAGAAGGTACGGTGCTTCTCCAACAATAAACCGTGGGTGACCCCAGAGCTGAAGGCCCTGCTGAACGAGAAGAAGAGGGCCTTCAGATCTGGAGACAAGGAGGAACTGAGGAGAGTGCAAAAGGATGTGAAATACAAGATCCGGAGAGGCAAAGAGAGCTTCAGGAGGAAGATGGAGGAACAGCTCCAACATAACAAAGTCCGAGAAGTCTGGAGAAACATGAAAAAAATCTCTGGCCACTTCGAGGACAATGGAGGAGCCACAGTGTCTGCTGACCGGGGGTCGGCTAACGACCTAAACCTGTTTTTCAATAGATTTGACTCTGGGTCGTTGACCACCTCCCCCACCCCTCAGCTCCCATCTGCCCCCCTCCGTATGCTGACCCCCCTCTCTCCTGGTGTAGTGCTATCATTGCCTGCACTCTCCTCACCCTCACCTACAGCGGAGTCTCACCCTTTCTGTTCAGTCTGTACACTTCAGACTTCAGGTACAACTCGGACCACTGCCACCTACAGAAGTTCTCAGATGATACGGCCATCATTGGATGTGTATCAGATGGGAACGACCAGGAATACAGGGGTGTCATCAGTGACTTTGTCGGCTGGTGTGAGAACAACGCACTCCAAATCAACGCCAGCAAGACGAAGGAGATGATCATAGACTTCAGGAGGAAGCCACCCCCTACAGCACCGGTGAACATCCAGGGAAAGCATATTGAGACAGTGGTCTCCTACAAATACCTGGGTGTTCATCTCAATAACAAGTTGGACTGGACTACAAACACAGATGTCCTGTATAAGAAGGGCCAGAGTCGACTCCACCTGCTGAGGAGACTGAGGTCCTTTGGTGTCTGCAGGACTCTGTTAAAGACTTTTTATGACTCAGTGGTAGCATCTGCCCTTTTCTATGCAGTGGCCTGCTGGGGGGGTGGATGCACCGAAAGGGACAGGAGCAGGATCGACAAACTGGTGCGGAGGTCTAGCTCTGTGTTGGGATGTCCTCTGGAGTCTGTGATGGTGATGGGTGAGAGGAGGATGTTAGCAAAGCTGACATCCATCATGAACTACCCCCATCACCCTCTGCATGAGACCGTGGGTGAGCTGAGCAGCTCCTTCAGTCAGAGACTGAAACATCCTCGCTGCAGGAAGGAGCGCTTTCGCAGGTCATTCATCCCAACAGCAGTTAGACTGTACAACACTTCATAATGTCTTGAGTCACTTGGACACTTTACCTCCTCTGCCATCACTTTATCCATACAGTCAGATACATTTTATTTATTACACTCACCCATATAATGCATACCGTGTATGCTGTGTACCTTACCGGCTACAAATGTATATAATATTTTGACATCTGTATATAGTGTTTTGATGTGTGTGTATATGTGTGTATATGTACATGTGTGTATTGACTATATATTTCTGTATATAGTGCTTATGTATATGTGTATAGTGTTTTTCTATTTTATTTTATTCTATTTTTAGTTTTCTGTACTGAGCTGCTGTAATGCGCAAATTTCCCCGTCGTGGGATCATTAAAGTTAAAGTTTTTATCTTAAAGGAGGAGTATGCAACCAAGGAAACAAAGGAAGGACCACAGGATGCTGAAGATGAGATGCAGATAGTTTGCAAAAACTGTTCATCTTGCAATGACTGTTGTTACCCGACCAGATCGCGGCTCCCAACCGTGGTAAGGAGACCCCTGGCGTATTCTTCACTCGGCTCGTAGTGGGTAACAAGCCTGCTTCTTCACAGCGGGTCAGCTTCCGCCAGGCGTAGAAAGACAGCAACTGCCACAATTTCAGCAACAAAACTTTATTTCTTTTCATCTGTCCCGAACACACTTTTCCTTTCCCTCTCCTGCGCTAGCCTGCAACATACAACACAGGGCGGCGCAGAGGACAACTAACACATGGGCGGTCCCTCCAAGCCTACAACATGGCACCTCCCACTTGGAATACATCCCCCACAAGGCTGCAATCCTAAAGGGGAAGGCTCTGCCTGTAACACTACCCCCACTCTGGATGATGATTAAACCCTTAACATCACTCCAGCATGTTATAACATTAATAAGTAAAACAAAAGAGATCCTGAAAAGAAAAACACTCTCCTCCCCACAGTCCATAAACAAGCAATTCTTTGGTGGAGGATAGTCCAGGTTGAAGATGAAGGCACTGAACTTCCCACACGAGTGTAAACATCCTCCACTCTGGAAAGGGATGCAATTAAATGTCCATAACATATCATGTTTTACACACAAAACAAACTAAACATAGACAATCCCATTCACCCAACCGGGCAGCCTAACGACAATGGGACTCACACTGGGCAACACATTCCTCCGTGCACCAGAGTCCAGCAAACCACATAGTTCCAGCCCATGCACCAGTATCTCAACACACATCACATCTCTGCGATTCTTGTTGCAAATGACCACAGCACCTGGGTCAGAGGTCTGGTCCCTGCTGACCCTTAGTGGCTTTTGTGCACGAGGACGAGGGGAGGGACAGTTCCTCCATAGGTGTCCTATGCCCGAGCAGTTGTGACAGACAGCTTCTCTCCTGTTCAATTTGTCATGCATGCTTGGATTCTGCTGCCCATGCTGCTGAGGTCTGTGTGCTCTCTCTGATGGTTTATATTTTAGCATGTGCACATTCTCCCGTACCATAGCCGCCCGAACCGCTTGTGTTGCTGGGCCCCTGGTGCCTGGCCACATCAGCTGCGTGACTGCCCTGGCGGCCCTCCTGGTTGTCTCGAATTGGTGGGCAATTCCATATGCTTTGGCCAGGGTGCGTGGCTGTTCCTTCAGTAATTTCTGGATCGTTTCAGCGTCTGCCACAGCATTGAGAAAAATTTCTACACCAATGCGATCTTGCTCCCTCTCGGATCGATCGGCATACACAATAGAAACCTTTTCGTAAATGTCATCTCTGAGGGTGTGCAAGGCTTCACCGGGTTTCCTGAGTCTCTGTCTTAACTCAATGCCGATGGCTGCTGCATGTTCTGAACATGGCCCATAGGCAACCTCTACCTCCTCCACAATCCTCCCATAGCTCCAACGAGCAGATTTGGGGTTTTTGTGGATTATGGCGCCAGCCGCGCCCCTCAAGCTGAATCTGAGTTGGACAGCCATAGTCCTCTCTGTCCAGCGGTTAGCCTTTGCACAATTCTCAAACTGATAAAGAAAATCTTTCCATGAACCTGATCCATCAAAGTGACCTGGCTGCAGTACAGGAATTTTTTCTTTGCCTCTGTAATGTTCATCGTCACTACTGTCTACAGAGTCACTATTATGCGCCGCACTAGAGTGACAGTAACGTGGCACTGGCCTGACTTGCTTTGCGCTATGTTGGCCATGTTCATAGAATCCAAGCTCCCCAGCTGGCGCTGCTGCTACGTGAGGCGTGGAGGAGCAGCAATCCTGAGCCAGCATTTTAGGGCTGAGTTGTACAGGCTGGGGTGTGCATGGCACGATACATGGATCAGCAGGCTCAGTAAACTGGGCTTTTACAGGAGCGCAACGGTTACGGTTCATAGCCGTGAGCGAAATGGCTGGCTGGTCACATACAGTGGGTGTAACGAACTCAGTAGGATGCTGATCTGTGCCACAGGGTGCAGCTTTAACTGGTGTGGATGCCATGTTTATAGAGCTGTCACAGTTTGGATAGTGACGGTAATTGAAATCACCACAAACTGCCTTCTGTGACGCCTCTGGTGTTAAGAAGGGGTTGGTGTGTGTGGAGGGTGGCGGGGTGAGATGCCATGCAGCCTCACTCTGTAACATATCAGCGGCTTCTTCATTAGCGGCTAGTGTTAGCTCCATGCCTGTGACGAAAGGGTTGCTACTATATCGTTTAGCATACACTTTATCGGGCGAGTCCATATTAACTTTAGCAGTCTCCGTGTGCTCCGGCAAAAATGGGTTAGCGCTCCTGCTAAGGTGCATTACCTTGGTGTTGCGCTCGGCATCCTCGCGTGCTGCCATTTTCTCTCTCGTTCGGAGAACTCTCTCTCTCGCCGTCCTTTGCGGAGCTTAATCCCGGACAAGAGCCCCCAGTGTTACCCGACCAGATCGCGGCTCCCAACCGTGGTAAGGAGACCCCTGGCGTATTCTTCACTCGGCTCGTAGTGGGTAACAAGCCTGCTTCTTCACAGCGGGTCAGCTTCCGCCAGGCGTAGAAAGACAGCAACTGCCACGATTTCAGCAACAAAACTTTATTTCTTTTCATCTGTCCCGAACACACTTTTCCTTTCCCTCTCCTGCGCTAGCCTGCAACATACAACACAGGGCGGCGCAGAGGACAACTAACACATGGGCGGTCCCTCCAAGCCTACAACATGGCACCTCCCACTTGGAATACATCCCCCACAAGGCTGCAATCCTAAAGGGGAAGGCTCTGCCTGTAACACTGTCCATTTTGCTGCTATCTTGTTCTGAGGCAATACAATCTCCTTACAGATGCATACAGCACCATAGGGCTTGCGTACAAGTCTCTGCTAACCCTGTCTGTAACACAGGTAGCTTGTGAAAGAAGCTTTTCCACTCTAAGGTTCATCAAAAACAGGATTAGGAGCTCTCTTTCACAACAGCACCTTGAGGCTTTCATGCTCATGGCTACTCAGACAGATGTCCTAAAGATGCTGGAGAGTGATAAAATTATAGATGGTGTAGCAGAAAAGAGTCGGTTGCTGCAGAGGTTACTCACTGGGTGAACAATGTAGGTTTCAGTAGCTTTCCAGTTGTTTTTCCCCCGTATTTTGTCAGGGTCAAGTTGTTAAGTTTGTTAGTTATTTTGTTATGCCATATTATTGTAATCATATTATTGCTGGAAGTAATATTGTCCATATGACAATAGAAGTCATACACACTACGTGCCATGTATAGATTCATATACAGTATACACACACACACACACACACACACATACAGGTATATATATAGTGGGCCAGTCTGTGAGGAACTCCCGGGCCACTTTTTCTCCCCAGTCCGCCCCTGTTTCTGGGTGAGCTTTACCCTGACCGGAGACTGTATGTTTACATAAATATATATTTGTTTACTGCTGCTCAGGCTTATTTGTATTACTCGAACTGTCATGTCCTGGGCCGTTTGCCCAGCGTTTTGTGTTTATAGTTTATTTCCTGTGCTTGTCCTCCCAGTGTGTTGTCTTGTTCCCAGTGTTGTGACTCGTCTGCGTGTTCCTTGGTTTATCACTTCCTGTATTATTTTGCCTGAGAACCCAAAGTGCACCGAATTCAGAGAATGACCCAATAAATCTTCCAGCATTTGTCCATAAATGATAAAAACATGACCTTCACAGAAAAATGTGTTTCTTCTTATTATTTCCTGCACTGATGCCATCAGTTTTGTGTTTACTTTCTGACATGATGATGATCATAATAAAGAGAGGCCGGGTTTGCTGAAGCTGGTGAGTTTTTCCGTCGCTGTTGGTCCGGAAGGCTGCGGGGTTTTATTTTGAAGTTTGGAACCGAAAGTAGAATCGGGCTGAAATGACCTGAGGAAGTTAGCGAGTGTCTTCTCTCTTTCAGTAGTTTTATAGTTTTTTTCTGCTGTGTTTCTGCTCGAAACTCTGCATTCAGTTTGAATCGAAATGGCTTCGCTAGCACCTGTAAAGGTTCAGGTGGGAAATAATTCACTTCGGAGCGTTTTAGTCCCGCTAATGAAGCTGAAGGGCGGTTGCTAAAGTTAGCTTTGACAGAGGTTTGTGGACACTTGGTGTTTGAGCCCAAAGTCCTTCTATGACTCTGTTGTCTCTAATGGCTCTACCCCGACCAGTGTTTGAACCATATTTAGCTTTTCTGTATCCTCCATAGTGGGACCCAGCTGCTGACAGCTGCTCTAAAGACATGGATGCAGTTAAAATCAGCTGCCGGTTTATTTTAATTAATATAATTGTGTTCTGAAATGGGTCTATGGCCGCAGCTCTCCATCATTTTAGTAATTGAGTAGTCCATCGATTATTCCATCAATTAATCGAGTAATTGGATACGAAATATTTTATTAATGGGTCATTAGTTATTATTAATCTCTGGCTGTCACCCCGAACCAGTCGCAGCGGATGACTGCCCCTCCCTGAGTTCTGCTGGAGGTTTCTTCCTGTTAAAAGGGAGTTTTTTCCTTCTCACTGCTGCCAAGTGCTGCTCATAGGGCGTCGTTTTGACTGTTGGGCTTTCTCTGTATTATTGTAGGGTCTTTACCTTACAACATAAAGCACCTTGAGGCGACTGTTTGTTGTGAGTTGGCACTGTATAAATAAAACTGAATTGAATTAATGAGCAATAATAAATATTCAAAAGACAAAAAATACACAGGTCTTTTAAATTAAATTGCTTGTTTGTTTCCATTTTAGAAACTGCAGTTTGTAGTAGTTTATCTGCACACACCTGTCAGAAAAAACAAACCTTTTCACTGTACAGTATGTATGTCCCATATTAAAATCATATTAAAAAAACATTTCCTTAAATGTAAAAATACACAATCACAAGTACAGTAATGTCAAAATAAAATACACATGCAACCTAAACTAAGGTGTAAACAAAGCCTTCACTGTCCTCTTTCAGTAGTTCTGACAGTGTTGTAGCTCCTGGATGAGGTAGATTTGGTGTGTGTTCAAGTGTTTTTGTGTACGCATATGTGTGTGTGTGTGTGTGTTTAAGTGTGCTATTGAATGAGTGAGTATGTGTAGTTGTAAGACTGTAAAGGAGCATGTGGTGGCTGCAATAATGAAAAGTAAGAATATCAGCATTCTCAGAGCTCTGGTTTGTCCGATTCAGCAATGCTGCTGCAGAAAAAAGACGTCCTGATGGTGTACATGATAATAATTAATGTTAATAATAATTCACTGTCCAACCCAACAACCCTCACAGTTTTACTGACCCATGCATTTACACAAGGACACCCGAGCGCTGCAGACTTTAAACGAAGCAAAAAATTTGCATCAAAGAACGTTTTTTTTCATTGTGTTATTTGAGTTACTTGATTATTCATTGCAGCCTTAATTGGGTCATTTCTGCTTTTTGCCATCTCTGTGTTTTTATTCTGGGACTCTGGTGGCTTGAATTAGCAGCTTTATTGTTCATCATATTATCATTTTTGATTTGCAACACATTATAAACACTGTATGGTCAAACTGTGGTCATGTGTTCAGCTCCCACAGACAGACGTGGTGATCGCGGTCGAGGAGGTGCCATGGATAAAGTGAGGAAGATCCTGGTGTATGTGTGTAAGGACCGAGCGGCTCCACAGCGAGCTCAGTTCGTGCAGGTTGGTGCAGACACTGTTTCAGACCCTCACCCACCATTAAAGGAGCAGAGGGGACTCGATCACTTTTCTTCTTCATGTGCCTCAGAGTATAACGGGGCACTTCACTGACAGCGCCGATGATGAGGTGGAGGTGAGCTGCACGCTGGAGAAAAATCAGTTCATTCTTTACAAAGGAGACAGAGGTCAAAGGGTCCCTCTGAAGGTCAGACACACTCAGTATTCACCCCTCTGTCACGAGTATTTACCCCATGACTTTAATTTACATGCTGTAAAAGGGTTGTTCATTTCTCAGAGGCCTGCCTTCTGTCCCATCAAACACCTGCCAGCCACAGAGGCAGCTGCAATCCCACAGGATGTTCAACAGCGTGGCGTGGATGTGGGCGTGGCCATCATCCTACAGACAGCCAATCAGAGAGTGCTGCTGACTAGGCGGGCGAAGGAGCTTCGGATATTTCCCAACGTCTGGGTTCCTCCAGGTTTAACACACACAGATCTCTGTTTGCACACAGACACACACACAGACACACACACAGATGTGTGTTTTTTTGCTTTGTAAAGCTCGTGTTTTGTTGACTTTTAGGTGGCCATGTGGAGCTAGATGAGACGGTAAATAATTCTTTGTTTCTGGGCATGATTTTCTTTGTGAAATCAACTTGCTAACTGCAACAACACAAATGTAGGTTAAATATGGTGTAATTGTGTGAACTTTATTCCTGTATTTGTGTGAAGCTTCTGGATGCAGGTCTCAGGGAGCTACACGAGGAAACTGGACTCAAACTGGAACCGGAGCAAGTTTCTCCAAAAATCCTGGGACTGTGGGAGGTGAGACACACACACACACACACACACACACAGAGCATCACCTGTATATGTTTTTGATGATGTGTGTGTGTGTGATGAAAAGCAAAACTGTGTGAAAAGGTTGGGATGCTGTTTAAAGTGTAAATCAGAGTGAAGTCATTTGAACTCCTCCCTGCCTTTTCATATTTGGCTGCTAACCAGCCCAGAGCGAGCTGGAGGTCATCGCTCGATGAAACCAACAGAACCACATCAGCCACAAAAGGCAGAGGTGATCCTGAGGCCACCAAACAGGAACCTCTCTGCCAGTTTGCTGGACC
Source organism: Archocentrus centrarchus (assembly GCF_007364275.1). Lineage (NCBI taxonomy): Eukaryota > Metazoa > Chordata > Actinopteri > Cichliformes > Cichlidae > Archocentrus > Archocentrus centrarchus. Next base: position 35,461,109 of record NC_044361.1, on the reverse strand, counting down.
TATAAACTCTGTCCATTAAAGTTATGAACAGAATCTGTGGCAAAGGGGATGAGTCTGACTTATTATACTTTTTATATATTTCAGTCAAATATACCATTAAAATGATTTGCAGATCATTCCCTGCTGCTGTTTTTTACATTGTACTCTGTGTCCTAATGTCCTTGAAGTGGGGTTATATATGTCACAGCCCTCTCTGCCTTCCTTCTGTCAGTCGGTGTTTCCTCCCATGCTGTCCAGAGGTCTTCCTCAGAGACATCACATAGTCATCTACATGCTGCTGCACTCGTCCCTCACTCACCTGCAGCTACAGGTAACAGCTGACAGTGTCTCCTCTCTGGTGGTGGGCGTGATCTTTGCATCATTTTAGAAACTGCTGGATGACTTTTACCTGATCTTAGTGCCATATACATCATATACATCATGCTGGATGATGATAGAAATGAGCTCAGTGGCTTTGGACAAAGCAAACACAACTCTGTTGTTATTGTAGCCCCTTAACTGGCCAGGGCCCAGTGACGGGCCGTTTGTAGTCCCTTTTATATGGCAGGCTAGACCCTCCCATTTTTATTGACACGTCATTCGGCCAATCATGTAACTGGCTGCACCAAATCACCTAACAAAGCTACGTGACGCCCTCTGAGTATTATTGGCTCTGGGAAACCCATTTCTTAACATGATTGGCCGAATGAGGTGTCAATCAAAATGGGCGGGTCTAGCCTGCCATATAAATGCACTTGATTCGGCCTGCGGACCAGACGCGGCCGGTTAATAGGCTATGAAATGGGTTGTTCAGAGCCAATAATAACCAGAGGGTGTTATGAAGTTGTTTCAGGTGATTTTTTTTGCTGCCAGTTAAGGGGTTAATGTAATTATGAGTGCATATGGTTTAATTTACCTCACTTCTTTTGAATGTACCCCTCTGTCTTTTATATTTACCCCTTTGTCTTTAACATTTGTCTCTGTTTTTTGTAAATTTTCATAATTTTGAAGCGACTTTTGCAAACCAGGCTCTTATGTTATTCCTCTCCTGTTGTCCCCCCCCGCGCAGCCCTCTCTCAGGCCTTCGCCTGCTGAGGTCAGTGCCTGTCTGTGGGCTGACAGCCGGCTGGTCAGAGCCATCGTGTCTGCTGTGGACGGCGAGGATGCCGAGGTTCGGCTGGACGACCAGCCGGATAGCATCAGGTATCACAGGTTTAGATGAGAGCTGGAGTCGGGTATCTGGTGCTCATTAGTAAATCAGATCAAATCAACTTGTTAAATGTAGAAAAAAGTCAATTTTTATGTTTTGATTTTGCAGCCTTTCTATAAAAATTGATATATATTTTTAATGTCTACTTGTCTGTGGTCTTTTTGGACGTCTGTCTGTGTTTCAGTGTGTCGCAGGTGTCTGCAGATGGCGCTCTGACTGAGTCTTTGATGCCACTGGCGGTCTTCATCAGTCGGGCGCCAGCCAGCGGTCCCGATGTGGAGCGGGTCAGCACCGGGACCAAGTTTGCCCTGGAGCTGTGGCTCAGGACCTTGGATGAGCCTGACCTCTGACCTTGAGCCGCCATCTAAAACCCCACCCTGCAGGCATCAGGAAGGACACGCCAGGATGAGAGAAATGATTTTGCTGTGAATCCCACTGCTGTTCTACACAGAAACATTTAAAATAGAAATGACTTTCTATTGTTACTTCAGACCAGCAGGTGGCAGTGCAGACCAGGTGTGGCTGGCAGGCTGTTTATGGGGACAGGAGACGCTGCAGCAACTGACGTGGTGGTTGTTTAATGGGCTTATGGGTATTTTCAGCTCAAGACTCAAATCAGATTCATGTAAAGAAAGTAAAACCAAGAAAAAAAAGAACTTTTATCAGATGGCACTCTGAAGCAGCTTATGTTGGAAAATGACTTGTACAGAACAGATAGTGTCCCAGTTATGTATAATAACTATATGTATAATAAAATTAGTGTTTGTTTTGGTTTTCCAAAATTCTGGTTCTGATAAGAATGAGACAATCCCAGACTTTTATTATCTAAAATAATCATGTTATCCAAATAAAACATCAAATGTAATTCTTTTGTCACATAAATGCTATTTTTAGTTAAATATGACAGTTTCCAAATTATTATCTACCATGTACATCTGCTGAGGGAGACTCTGTGGTGTCACGAAAAGAAAAATGGATTTTTTTGAGAAAACAATAAATACTCAGCCCAGAACTTTTCTTTATGTAATTGATTGAACAAAAGTTGACATGTACAGTACTGTGCAAAAACGTGACCACATATTTTTTTAAATTTTGCTCCCAAGCAGCCAGACTTTCTCGTAACTTTAAAGTACTCTTGAGGAACTGTTCTCCAGATTTCTGAAGGTCTTTCACGGTTCTTTGGACACTGGCTGCTTTTTCATTTTCAGTCCAGTCCTTGTACGTGACCATTTTTTGTGTTAAGCCTCTGCACTCTGACCTATGACTCATCGAAGTATAAAAAGGCTCCTAACACAGGGATGAACCAGCGTTGAGTCAACACACAACAGATTACTTGGCACAGAACCAGTTTTAAATTAGTTTTAAGTTTCAAAGTCCACATTGATGGCAGGACTCGAGGTTTCCCAGCAGACCATTGTCCAAAGCATCACACTGACTCTGCTGGACTTCTTCCCACAGTGAATTCTAGTGCCAAGGGTTCCCCAGGTAAGTGACACTCACACATACACACCCGGCCATCCACGTGATGTAAAAGAAATCTTGACTCATCAGAGCAGGTGACCTTCTTCCATTGCTCTGTGGTCCAGGTCTGATGCTCACTGGTCCGTAATTGGCGCATTTGGCAGTGAAAAGGGGTCAGCATGGACACCCTGACTGGTCTGCTGCTATGCAGCCTCATACACAACAAACTATGATGCATTTTGTATTCTGACACCTTTCTATCAGAACCAGCATTAAGCTTTTCAGCAGTGTGAGCTACAGTAGCTAATCTGTTGGATTGGCCCACACAGCATCAGTGAGCCTTTGCTGCCAATGACCCTGTCAATGGTTCACTGCTCCTTCCATGGACCACTTTGATAGATACTGACCACTGCAAGCTGGCAACGCCCCACAGCAGCTGTAGTTTTGGAGATGCTCTGACCCAGTGGTCTAGCCATCACAGTTTGGCCCTTGTCAAATTCACTCAAATCCTTACGCTGCCCATTTTTCCTGCTTCTAACATCAAATTAGAGGAAAAAATGTTGACTTGCTCCCTAATATGTCCCACCCACTAACAGGTGCCATTATGAAGAGATTATTCACTTCACCTGTCAATGGTCATAATGTTAAGCATAATCAGTGTGTTGCCTTTATCGCGCTCAGAATCATTTGTTACTGTTGTCAGCCTTATGTTGGCTCTGATATGGTAACTGGACCAGTTCTTATATAGCACTTTTCTACTGTACATGCCTCATTCACAAGCACTTCTTTCTAGGGCAAAGTGATTTCTATCTGACATCCACACATATTCAGTCTCCCAACAGCTGCACTGGCGCAGCAGCCAGGAATCAAACCACCAACCTTCCGATTAGTAGGTGACCTGTTCTACCTCCTGAGCTACAGCTAAACATCTCTGATAAACATGAGGTCTGCTGTAGCATGGCTGTAATCAAGTCCATTTCCTCCTGCTAAATTGGACCTTTACTTGTTCTCAGTTGTAATTGTTACAATGATTCTGAGTCAGATACAGCAAATATTTGGTTATTGTTTAGATAAGTGTAACCCTGAAGTCATAAATAGGCTGCCAAGGACATTCTGGTTTTAGGGATTTAGTGAGGCCCAGTCACACACCTTATCAGGTCATAGTGTTTGTGGGATCCATGGAAACTAAATTATATCACTTTAATTTAATTACATTTATTTATATATAAAAAGCATGTCCCTGAACACGAGCTCAGTCCCCTTCTTACCAGTCATTTCAGCTTTAGGCCGCAGGCTGAGAACAATAAAGGTTTAGTTTGGCAGGAGGAAACTGACCTGTGACCCAGAGCTGAGATGACTGCAGGAAGACAGCTGAGCTTAATTTCAGTATTTCATGATATACATGGTGTTTTATAGGTTCACTGGAGATTATAGACAATGAATGTAATTAAAAATGTATATTTGTTACCATGGCAGCAGACTGTAGTCCATCCTGAAGGAGTTCAACATCATTATTGAGTACCTGTTGAGCAGCAGCATCATCTCAGTTCAACAACTATCACCAGAGGCAGATGCAACAGACAGAAAGACGGGTACTTGTATTACTCAAATATTTCCTGTATCCAGCTCAGAAATCATTGCTGCTTCTGACTGAGTCAAGCTGGCTCTGACACTGCTCACAAATTCAAAGCGAGCTTTGGCACTGCTTTAAACCTTTACCTGTTTTCAACTATAACATAACTATAACTATAACTGACCCAAAGCTGAATAACTGGCAGGAAGACGGCTGAGCTGATGTCACACATGGTGTTTCATAGGTTCACGGGCTGAACAGATGCAATAAATGTCATTAAATATGTGCATATGATTCAGTTACCGGAGTCCACACAAACACATCAGACCTGACAGGTGTGTGTATGACCGCACCTCATTAAATCACTAAAAGCAGGAAGTGCTTGGCAGCCTGTTCATGTTTTATTGTTCTCAACAAATCCAACATGTACAGCGATGTGAAAAAGTATTTGCCCCCTTCCTGATTTCTTTTTTTTAATCATATGTATCACAGTCACATGTTTCATTAGCAAAATAAGCCAAGAGCAAAACCCACTGGTTCCTAACTTTACAACAGGCAATAGTGCTGTGATAACACACATTTATTTAATGAGGCGGCCTGTTTCATATTCAGGTGCTGGTTTTCATCACGTGCTGTGTTTCACTGACTGAGTCCTTCAGACTGACTCTGTCACTGAAGTCGATGGTCATCCATTAAGAGTTTACCTGTCAGTACCTGCAGGAACAGTACCTGCATGGCAGTGTCCATTGGTCAGTAAGAGCTGTTGTTGCTCGGCAACAGGAGCACCTGACAATACTGTTCTATGTGGGCGGGGCTTGTTACAAATTTCAAAACAAAATGTTCAGTAGAACTCACATCGCTTAGTTTCAGCATTTTTAAACAAGACAGACAACACAGCAGACCACAGACAACACAGCAGACCACAGACTACAGCAGACCACAGACAACACAGCAGACCACAGACTACACAGCAGACCACAGACAACACAGCAGACCACAGACAACACAGCAGACCACAGACAACACAGCAGAAAAGACATCTCAGCATCTCAAATAAAACAGAAATTATCACAGCGAAAGCACAACAACAAAATACTGGAAGAACACAGCTTTGACTCGTAACATCTGAAAGGTAGCTTCATTTCCTCTTTTACAAATTTCTTCCTTTGATTAAAACTTTTCTCAGTTGATTTGGCCCAATTCTCACAGCAGAAAAGTGATTTTCACCACTCTTAATGCAGTTCTCCAAACAGTTAAAGCATTTTTCATAACTTATACTCACCTGTGCAAAAGGCATCAGATTGTTTTGACTTGAATCAAAACCTTACAAAAGGTGCAAAAATGTGGGTCTAACAGAGAGTAAAACGTGTTCAGACACAAAGATGAAATGTGAAGCATTTATTTGAAACCTTATTAAATTCCTGAAATGGAGAAAAGAAAAATGATACTTGTGAAATATATGCTTCAGAAAACAAGGGGAACAGATACAATATGAGAACATGGCATCAACTACTGTATAGTCCATAAAGCCATGCTACATACATTCAGCAGCCACTTTATTAGGTACACTTGTTGGTCGGTCAACCTCAAAAAAAGTTTGAGGTCATTTGATTGAAACACTAACACAATGCTGGACAATATTCAGAAAATGAGAGCTGGAGAGTTGTGAGTAACAAAAGTGTGAGAATTGCTCCAAATCGATTGAGAAGAAACTGTAACAGCACTTTAAAAAAAAGACATTTTCATGGGAGGCTAATAATTCTGTCCTGATCTGTTGCTTCATTTCTTGGTGGAAAAGCCGCAATGAACAGGCCAAACTCCGGAGCAGGACTGGTGAGCGCCTCGCCCTTCACAACCGTCTCAGAGCTTATCGCGCTGCGCGAGGCCTTTAAGTCCCTGCAGGTGGAAAACTACAAGCTCAAAGAAGATGTGCAACGAGTTCAACATCAACTTAAAGAGGAAGAAAAAGGGAAAATGGAGGCAAAGATGGAAGTAGAGAACATAAAGAAGGAGCTGAGAGCAGTAAAGAAAGAATTAGAAGAAGAAAAAAAAGGAAAAGAGCATGTGGAGACGGATGCGGAAGATCTCAAAAAGAAACTACAGGAAGTGGAAGAAGCCCTAGAGGAGGAAGTCAAAGCAAGACTGGAGGCTAAAGATGAAAATAGGAAAATAAAGGAGGACTTGTTAGAATTAGTCAAAGCATTTGAAGAGGTAGAAAGGGAGATGCATGAGCGGGCAGAGGACGAAACCAAAACTGTGATGCAGAAGCTACAGGAAGTGGAAGAAGCCCTAGAGGAGGAAGTCAAAGCAAGTCTGGAGGCTAAAGATGAAAATAGGAAAATAAAGGAGGACTTGTTAGAATTAGTCAAAGCATTTGAAGAGGTAGAAAGAGAGGTGCATGAGCGGGCAGAGGACGAAACCAAAACTGTGAAGCAGAAGCTACAGGAAGTGGAAGAAGCCCTAGAGGAGGAAGTCAAAGCAAGACTGGAGGCTAAAGATGAAAATAGGAAAATAAAGGAGGACTTGTTAGAATTAGTCAAAGCATTTGAAGAGGTAGAAAGGGAGATGCATGAGCGGGCAGAGGACGAAACCAAAACTGTGATGCAGAAGCTACAGGAAGTGGAAGAAGCCCTAGAGGAGGAAGTCAAAGCAAGTCTGGAGGCTAAAGATGAAAATAGGAAAATAAAGGAGGACTTGTTAGAATTAGTCAAAGCATTTGAAGAGGTAGAAAGCGAGGTGCATGAGCGGGCAGAGGACGAAACCAAAACTGTGAAGCAGAAGCTACAGGAAGTGGAAGAAGCCCTAGAGGAGGAAGTCAAAGCAAGTCTGGAGGCTAAAGATGAAAATAGGAAAATAAAGGAGGACTTGTTAGAATTATTCAAAGCATTTGAAGAGGAGGAAATGGAGATGCATGAGCGGGCAGAGGACGAAACCAAAACTGTGAAGCAGAAACTGCGGGAAGTGCAGCATGTGCTCCAAGAAGAAATTAAAGAAAAGCTGATGGTCAAAAAAGACTCAGAAGATCTAAAAAATGAATTATTGGCCACAAAACAAAAACTAGAGGAGGAAAAAATAGAAGTTTCTATAAATACAAACATGCCCGAGACTGAAATGACAGCAAAAGAGTGTAAAAGAGCTCTCAAACAGCTCAAACTAGAACACAAAGCAGCCAAGAAGAATTTAAAAGTGAAAGCAAAAGAGGCCAAAAAGAAACTGAAAGGAAAAGTGAAAGAGGCCGAGCAGCAGCTGCTGAACACAATGAAAGAGCTGAAGAAGCAGAAGAAATCCACTAAGACTTGAAGTCCACTTCCTCTTTCTCCTCCTTCCCTCCCTCTCCTCATCCTTCCCTCTGTCTCCTCCTTCCCTCTGTCTCCTCATGCCCCCCCTCCTCCCACCACACCTTTCTCTTTAACACCCCTAACCTTCCATTTTTCCTCCCTCCCTTTCCCTCTATCTTTCCCATCTCCTTTTTGACTTGTTTCAAGTTATATTTCCTCCCATTCTTTAGTTATTAAGTTTCCTTTTTTAGTGATTGAGTTTCCTAAATGTTAGTTGTTAAGTTTCTTTTTTTAGTTGTTGAGTTTCCTAAATGTTAGTTGTTAAGTTTCCTTTTTTTAGTGGTTGAGTTTCCTAAATTTTAATTGTTAAGTGTCTTATTTTTTTTAGTTGTTAAGTTTCCTTTTTCAGTGGTTGAGTTTCCTAAATGTTAGTTGTTAAGTTTCTTATTTTTTAGTTGTTAAGTTTCCTTTTTTTTAGTGGTTGAGTTTCCTAAATGTTAGTTGTTAAGTTTCCTTTTTTAGTTGTTAAATGTGATTGAAATGTGTTTTGATGTCTTCATATAATAAAGGAATACAAAGTAAACAAAAGAGGTTTCTGTCAGTATGTACAACAGGACGAGAGGAAGCACTAACTCATGTTTTTGTGTGTATGTCCTCATGGCTCCATTAATGGTGTACAACTCATTTTATTCACAGTTGTGTATCACAGAAGTTACGGGTCCTATGAAGTGTCCCCACAAAAACTTTTGAAATTGCATTTTTTCACACAAACATCATTTAATTCTTCTGCTTCATTTTCAAACACATTCATCATAAACCACCTCAGATAGTAAAGAGACTCGGGACCGGATCCATCCTGATGTATCACAGACTCTGTAATGGATCTGCAAACTGGCTCCGGATCGGAGTCCATTCGCACAGCGGGATGAATCCAGAATGGACCAGATTTATGGATCAGGATCGCTCCTTGTACTTTTCTGCACAGCTGGTTATAAGCTAACATTATGGCAGCTAACGTTAGGCTCGAGTGTCCTAAAAACCCGCTTTCTCTCCGACACAGTTTGATTAAATCATCACTTTGTGTTACACGACAGGTCAGTTGGAAAAACAACAGATTTGTGTTCACTGAAAGTTTTTGTTTTATAAAGAAATCTTTATTTCACATCATTTCATTCAGGAGTAAGAATAAAAATGCCGGGTCACTCCCCAATCCACAGAGTAGGTCCGGGGACAATTTCACTGCAGCCAATCAAAGCATACGAGGTGAATAAACCCCTTCAATGATCTTTAACTCTAATTAGTGTTACACAAACTAAATCTCCAAAAACAATTCTCCACGGCAAGAGCAGCTAGAGGCTCACAGGTGTGCTGCAGGGAGACAAATTTACACTATTAAAGGTTTTATTAAAAAGACATTTAAAAACAATTGTAAACAGTTTTACTGATACACACTAAAATACCTGGTACCTCGATCTGCCCTATCTATTGACTACCAGCTTCCTCTACTACTGCCTCTACACAGAGCTGAAATTAGGTCATCTATAAATACACAATTTCACAAAAACTTCTGTAAGATATAAAACTTGAAACCTTCAAATATTCATGCCCAGGATTATGCCGCTCACATGGCGTGAGAGTAGTAATGGACCTGCAGCATTGGTGATTTATGACCGACAGGTGGGTGACAGGTGGGGGGCAAAGGTCAATGCGCGTACATGAGCGTCCTTGTGCGCGTGCGTGTGTGATCGTGCGTGATCGAATGATTTATGATTATCAGCTGCATGTGTGTGAGTGGAGGAGTGCCCTAACAAAATGATTCCCACAGTCTCTCTCCCACTATCTCTCAAGACTTCAGGAAAAGGGCAATCCCATTCATACTGTTTGTGAAGATGCTTAAATAAACTCTTTCTTTAACAGGTGATATCTGAGCATCAAAGGGGGTAATTGTCCATGCAATTATACCATCTGTTTTTTAACTAAAAGACAATGCACACTTCAGCTGACTGGCATAAAAACAGACCATCACCTGTTGAAATCCTGCCAAATTCCCGTTTCCCACACTCTCTCTCCCACTCTCTCTCATTACAAGAAGACTTCATCAAAAGGGCAAACCCATTCATACTGTTTGGGACGATGCTTAAATAAATTCGTTGTTAAACAGGTGATATCTGAGCATCAAAGGAGGGTAATTCTCCACACGCAATTATAGCATCTGTTTTTTAACTAAAAGACAATGCACACTTCAGCTAACTGACATAAATCAGACCCACTACCTGATGAAATCGTTCCGGATCCATGCTTTATTTTCACACGCAAATAATTACACCAACGTTTTTACTAAAAGTCGATGCAGCGCAAAAATAAATAAAAAAAAAATACAGGTATAACTACAATTCCCATCAGCCATAGGACAACGTGGCGCTTTTTACAACGTCACAACCAGCGACAGCGACCGGTCTTGTTGTTTACAGATACAGCTGGCAGGGTTGGTGCTTTCACATTTCAACGAGCTCGTCAGTTTCTTAAAAAGAAAAGTTATGTGATTATTTTTAATTTGATTTAACAATCAGGATATAATGATAATACACATGGCAGGACGCAGTACTTTTCCAGAGCGAACAGGTGGTGGATAAAAAAAGGACTGAGGGGAGGGTTTCAAACCAAACAAACAGGACACACACACAGTCATAAAAAAGGGTTGTGGTTTTATAAAGGAGGGCATGGCGAAGACCGTAACATTCACTAATACTCATTGTGAAGACGAACGCTGCACCCTTTTCCTCGTTTTTCCACAGACTCCGGCGCAAACGCTACTCTCTCTGTCTTTTTAAATGGATTCAGGTAAGCATATTCTTTTACACAAAATTATGTGAACCAAACTGTATTCTGTATACCATCTCATCCATCCATCCATCCATCCATTCTCTTCCGCTTATCCGGGGCCGGGTCGCGGGGGCAGGAGCCTAAGCAAAGAAGCCCAGGCTTCCCTCTCCCCAGCCACCTCCTCCAGCTCATCCGGAGGGACCCCAAGGCGTTCCCAGGCCAGCCGAGAGATATAATCCCTCCAGCGTGTCCTGGGTCTACCACGGGGCCTCTTCCCGGTGGGACATGCCCGGAACACCTCACCTACTGTAAGAGGCGGCCAGGAGGCATCCTAATCAGATGCCCGAGCCACCTCAACTGGCTCCTTTCGATGTGGAGGAGCAGCGGCTCTACTCTGAGCCCCTCCCAGATGGCCGCACTCCTCACCTTATCTCTAAGGGAGAGGCCAGCCACCCTTCGAAGGAAACTCATTTCTGCCGCTTGTATTCGCGATCTTATTCTTTCGGTCACTACCCAAAGCTCGTGACCATAGGTGAGGGTAGGAACGTAGATCGACCGGTAAATCGAGAGCTTCGCTTTTACACTAAGCTCTCTCTTCACCACGACAGACCGGTGCAGCGTCCGCATCACTGCAGAGGCAGCCCCGATCCGTCTGTCGATCTCCCGCTCCCTTCTCCCATCACTCGTGAACAAGACCCCGAGATACTTGAACTCCTCCACATGGGGTATGAACTCGTTCCTGAGCCGTAGAGAGCACTCCACCTTTTTCCGGCTGAGGACCATGGCCTCAGACTTAGAGGTGCTGATTCTCATTTCTTTTTTTAAAAAAAATAATAATAATAATGGTATGTTTGTGTATTACATGAATGATGGCTACATAACTAACAATTTTTTTTTTGTTGTTTTTCCAGACGTTAAAACTTCAACTGTTACAACTTCACAACCATCACAGATGCTGGCCGTTCCTCCTCCTCCTCATCCTCCTGATTCCTCATCTTCTTCACTTTCACCATCTCACCAAATACCTGAAGAGCAACTGACAAAGCACGGCGTCGCGGCCGTTAAGCTCGTCACACTACGCATTCTGTGTACGGCGGTGGAGAAGTATCAAGTAGAGATATGCTACGAATGTCAAGTCAAACGCCCTATCGATAAGCACCACAGTTGTATGCAGCATATTCCTGATTTCTTCTATGGTCTTCATTAGGATGAAGTGATGAAAAGATTCAGGTCGGATCGTCTCATTCCTGCCATCAGGCTTTTCTTATGGTCCAACAGTCTGGACGACGCACGTAAGGATTTCACACAGATTGTGGAAGCCCAAGCGTCTGAATTAAAAGATGCATTAAACATCATAGAAGCAATAGAGAGTGTGCGTTATGAACTGAGGGAGGAGTATTTCTTTGAGGACTTAGCAGTAGAGCTTCTCATGGTGGAAAACTATTGGCTAGGCAAACACAGGATGTGTATTTAATACATTCTCTGTATTTTTGGTTTATGGGGTTGAAATAAAAATCAATGTTAAAAACTGTACAGGCTGCTCATTTTCAACTCTGCATTCCTCATGGAAAACACAGTGCAATATATGTTTAAACATCTTTTCGGAGCAGTCAATGGAGTAGAACGTGGGTTTTATAGCTCCTGCCAATTTTGGTTAAAATTGTTATTCAGTTGTGCTTCTTTTTGGTAAACCAGGTGTCTTTCATTGTACTTTTGTACTTTGGGCCTGAGCACACACTTTTACACCACCTTGCAATGTCAGGAAAAGGAAAATCTCGTACTATTCAGATGCAACTAAAGTCGGGCTTACTGGCCTCGGCTTCTGTGCCGCTAGCTCCGGAGGTCGACCCCGCCCCAGCACAGGTGAATCCGGACGCCGAAGCCCTAATACTCGAGCTTATGTCTTCCCTGAAACAAGATATCGCTGGAATTATTAAGAAGGAATTGCAAGAGGTTCTCAGAGATGCGTTGTCATCCATTAAAACTGAGCTACAAGCCGTGAAAACGCAGTTAGCGAGCGACTACGCTGCTACCGATGCTAAGCTGATTAAGCTAACCGCTACAGTGGGAGATGTGGAGGAGGTGCTCACGGGTTGTACTGATGACATCGCCGGTATGAAAACAACTCTCGAGCAGCTTACGGCTAAGGTTACCATGCTGGAAGATAAGTGTGAGGACTTGGAATCAAGATCGCGCCGTAACAATATCAGGATTATTGGTGTGGAAGAGGGCGCTGGCTCCTGCACCCCTACCGCTGTCGTCGCGCTGCTGAAGGAAGCGTTCGCACTGGAGAAGGAACCGTTGGTGGACCGGTCTCATCGCTCTCTTCGACCCAAACCCAAACCCGGTGACCGACCACGAGTAATTGTGTGCAGGCTTCACTACTATAGCGACTGTTTAGATATTTTACGGCGTGCGAGGGAGTGCCAACGGATTAAAGTCAGAGTCGGGACTATTTCGGTATTTCCGGATCACACTGTCAAGGTCGCCCGGGCCCGGGCAGCCTTCAACGAGGTCAAGCGTCTGCTTCGGGACATTGAAGGAGTCAGGTACGGCCTTTTTTACCCCGTGCAGCTACGCATCACTTACAAGGGGGTTGAGAAGGAGTTTACCGCACCCGAGGATGCCAAGCAATACGTCCAGACTTTGATTTCTGGGCAGGGGCGGACTGGCATACATTACTACCGGGGATTTCCCCGGTGGGCCGATGGGTTAGTGGGCCGCCAGCTGCTTAACTCAGTCCGTGGAGGAGCCATTGCCGCGCACTGCGGCCCCGGCCCATAGTCACGCTGCTGTTTAACGGTGCCTATTACCTCTCCCCCGCTCCAGTCAGGCAAATCTGCTTAGCGTGCGGCCGCGGAATGAGCCCGTAAACACATGAACGAGCATGCCGGCCAGCTGATGCGGGCTGACGGCATGCAGCAGAGATCAGAAAAAAACAAACAAACTCGCAGCTGAAAAATATTAGCAGAGACTTTCAGGAAGTCAAAACAGCAGCAGACACATTTGTCCAGTGGGCCAACAACAACCTAAATGATGAGAATGAGCTGGAAGTTGAAGCATCTCTGCCACAAAAACGTGGTAGAAAGAAGAAATCTACGCCAGGTGAGATGTGCCGAGATGAGTCTCTAAGTGATGCTATCACGTCATACAAGATTGATGTCCATAACCAAATCATGGACACAGTTTTAGAGAGCATTAACCAGCGCTTTCTGAAAAATGGCACACTATATGCTGATTTGGCACTTTTGGATCCCAAAAACTTTAACCAGGTAACAGCCTATGCTGGCAGATTCCCAGAGTCATCTTTCCAACAGCTGAGCAAGTGTCTACTGCCATTTGAAGACAATGCAACAGTTGCCAGTTTACAGAATGAGCTCATCAGCCTGGCAGGACAGTGGGACCGGTTAAAGGAGGAGTATGCAACCAAGGAAACAAAGGAAGGACCACAGGATGCTGAAGATGAGATGCAGATAGTTTGCAAAAACTGTTCATCTTGCAATGACTGTCCATTTTGCTGCTATCTTGTTCTGAGGCAATACAATCTCCTTACAGATGCATACAGCACCATAGGGCTTGCGTACAAGTTTCTGCTAACCCTGTCTGTAACACAGGTAGCTTGTGAAAGAAGCTTTTCCACTCTAAGGTTCATCAAAAACAGGATTAGGAGCTCTCTTTCACAACAGCACCTTGAGGCTTTCATGCTCATGGCTACTCAGACAGATGTCCTAAAGATGCTGGAGAGTGATAAAATTATAGATGGTGTAGCAGAAAAGAGTCGGTTGCTGCAGAGGTTACTCACTGGGTGAACAATGTAGGTTTCAGTAGCTTTCCAGTTGTTTTCCCCCCCTATTTTGTCAGGGTCAAGTTGTTAAGTTTGTTAGTTATTTTGTTATGCCATATTATTGTAATCATATTATTGCTGGAAGTAATATTGTCCATATGACAATAGAAGTCATACACACTACGTGCCATGTATAGATTCATATACAGTATACACACACACACACACATACAGGTATATATATATAGTGGGCCAGTCTGTGAGGAACTCCCGGGCCACTTTTTCTCCCCAGTCCGCCCCTGTTTCTGGGTGATGTTGGGGAAATTAATCTTACACCGTCTTTTCCCCTCCCGGGTTCGTAATGAAAGAGTAGAGATCGGACTTTCAGTTTCATTTTTAACAATTTATTAATCACCACACATAATACATAAGGTCAAAAATAATGCAGATTTTAACACAAGCATGCTTGGAGATTGCATATTAATTCTCCCTTACCGCATTCATGCTGTTGTCTCCCCTAAGCGCCCTGCAATCTGACTGTCTGTGCGCGCCCCCGTTCTTTATGGTTCGGGGCCATAAAACCCATATAAGGATATATGTTTACCTCTCAGGCCAGCTCTGCTCGCTCAGTTATGCGACCCCCACTCTACTCCTCCTCTACTCTACTCCTTGCTGCACCTCTCCAACTTCTTAAGATAAACACAGTGTGCTCCCCAATAAGCCTTACATTCCTTAAATCTGCAATAATTAATTCCCTCAATTCCCCCTTTTGAGCTCTTCTAGAGCTCACAATCAGTTGTAGTTGCTTCTGGGAGCTCCCACTCCAGTCCTCTGAATCCACTCTCAACAATGGCATCTGATATGCCTGTGGTGGACCCTTACCCCTCCTTTAATAGTTCTGGTAATACACCGAATACAGAGGAACTGGATGCAGGGCACCCAACAGCATCCACAAGTGACCAAAATCCTGCAAAAGTCAAACAATTCCTATGCTAAGTGCCCCAAGCATAGTCATCAATTTCCAGTTATCACACCTTTTGCCAAAGATAATGAGTTATGTGTGGTGAAATTGTCTGTTATTCTGGTATTATTTGCAATTATCTTTACGTTGATCTTCTATCTTCTGTCTTCAGATCCCTCCTGTCGGAGGAGATCACGTTGCTGACTGAGGGTGGACTACCTCAGCCAGAGGCTCTCCCTGGGGATTATTCTGCCCCGTGATTGAAAGAGCCTTGTTGGGGTCGCCAGCAGATGACCCTTTCACTGCGCTCTGAATTTACTGAACCTTTTTTCTGTTTTTTCTGCTGGAGCCCACTGGCTCCAGTGGTACCAGGTGTCTCCTTTCCTTTATAGGCGTACGCATGCGACGTTCTCTCGACCACCTGGTGGGGTCCTGTCCACCTGGGCTCTGACCATCTCCTCTTAATGACCTTCAGAAGGACCCACCCTGCTGTGTGTGGGTCCCCCTTTTGGCCTCCCGTCACTCCATCGTGCACCTGTGAGACAAAAACTGACAACAAAGCTTTGAGTCCATCAAAATATGATTTATACTGAAAATTGGTTATATGTTGCCCTTCCCCAGGGATAGCTGCTGTGGGGCCTGGGAACTGTCTACCTGTCAATAGTTCAAATGGTGTAAACCCTGTTACTTTATTTAGTGAGCTCCTTACCTGCAACAATGCCACTGGGAGGGCTGTAACCGAATAAATTTTGGTCTGTGCACAGATTTTAGCCAATTTGATTTTTAGATTCCAGTTCATGCGCTCACCTTTACCCCGACATTCTGGATGATACACCATACCAAATTTGTGTTTTAAACCTAAGGCTGCTTCCACTGCCTGTAGGTCTCTGTTTTTGAAATGCCTTTGTTGTCAGATCTCACTCTTCTCGGAAACCCCTGTTGTGGTATATAATGATTTATCAGACATTTGATCACTGTTTTACTGTCTTGATTTTTGTTTTACGGGGTACGCTTCGGGCCATCCTGTGATCGATTCGACCATCACCAGGAGGTAGCGATACCCTCGAACTCTGTTAATCATATCAGTATAGTCAATCACAATCTCTTCCCCGGGTCTTACCTGCAATGGAAACGCTCCCATGTGAGGTTTCACCGTTGGCTTTGGGTTGTATTTACCACAAATTTCACAACCTCTTACCCATCTCTTTACCATGTCAGCCAGGTAGGGGTGCCACCAGTGGCTCAAATTTCTCATAATTTGTTGTGCTCCCACATGTCCCGGCCTATTAAACCTAATGTTAATTCTGGGGGAAGAATAGGTCGACCATCTGGTCTTCTCCACACACCTTCAGTTTCAGTGCCTTTCTCGTTGTTTCCAAACAGTCTTCTCCTGTAGTGATGCTCTCTTTTGACAATCTTTGATCATAACCATGTCAACCCTTGGGAGTAAATCACTTACCTGTGGGTGGCTCAGCATCATCTGATGTCTAGGGGTGTATCCTGCTGCTTCTTTGGCTCGCTGATCAGCCTCTTCATTTCCTTTTGCCACCCTGCTCCCTTCTCTGTCATGTCCTTTACATTTTATGACTGCCACTCTAGTTGGTCCCTGAATGACATGAGCCAAGATCACCATTTCTTCTGCATGTTTACAGGGGTCATATTGGCCGTTCGATATCCCGCTCTTTCCCATTGTTTGAGTTCCACATGCACGGCTCCTGCCACATAGGCTGAGTCAGTGTAGATGTTCACTTCTCTGTCCTTTGCATGTTGCAGTGCTGTGATCATTGCAAGAAGCTCTGCTCTTTGAGCTGATGGTCTTTCTGTTAACTTCTCTGCTCTCACAACCTGGTAACCTGCCTCTGTCTCCCTAACTACTGCATACCCTGCTTGGAGGTCTCCCTGTTTGTCTTTATAGCAACATCCATCTGTGTACCAATTTTCAGCGCCCTCGATCGGTTCGCTGACTAAGTCTGGTCTGATTTTTAGGTCTTCCAAGACCTTCTCTTGGCAATCATGTGGTTCCCCACCTGAGATCTGGTCAGCCACATTGATCCCTTGGTGTGTAAACACCAGGTTCGGGGTCTCCAAGATCTTACTCAATCTCCCTTGTCTCAGCGGAGCCAGTGTGAAAATCTGTGAGTTCACACATGCTACTACGCTGTGTGTTGTTAGGACCACCGACTGGTGTCCCATCACTATGTGTGCTGTTTTTTTGAATGAGTTTTGCTATTCCTGCTGCGTGTTGTGTACAGACCGGGTGCCTTCTTTCCAATGGGTCCAGCATCACGCTTAGATACATTAGAATACACCTTCTCCCCCTTTGTTTCTGATACAGGACACCGTTAACCACGTTGTCCTGTACAGAAACATCCAAGAAAAAAGGGAAGCGTGTAATCTGGGCGAGTCAGATCCGCTGCTCCCACTAAAGATTGTTTCAGTTTTGTGCATGCCTCTTCTGCTGGAACTGTCCACTGTAATGGGGCTGTGAGATTTCTCATGCCCTGTTCTCTCACCATTTCTCAGAGGAGATTGGTCAGGTTCACAAACTCTGGTGCATAGCTTCTGCTGAACGATGCAAGACCCAAAAATGGTAACATTTGTTTCACTGTGGCGGGTTTTGGATGTTGCAAAATGGTCTGCCTGTGATTTGGAGACATGCCGGCTCCCTGTCTGTTAATGAAGTGCCCCAAAAATTTGACAGTGGGACGGGCTATCTGTAGTTTGTCTTTACTAGCCTTAAAGCTGCGGGCATGTAACCGCCAGAGCTGGTCTGGAGGCCATCTGCCGCTGTTGTGGCTGCTATAAGAATGTCATCCACGTACTGAATCAGTGTACAGTCAGGTGGAAATTTGCAGCCCGATAAGGCTTCTTTTAAGGTCTGATTGTAGAGTCCTGGTGACAAAATAAATCCCTGCGGGAACCATATGTACCGGAGTTGTCACCCCTGGAAAGTAAAGGAGAACATGTCTCTACAACTCTCTGCCAGAGGAAGGCAGAAGAATGCATTTGCCAGGTCTATGCAAGAAAGCCATTTTTGTATAGGAAGAAGCAATGAAAGAGCGGTGTAGGGATTTAGCACCGGTAGGGTGGGAGTTAACACAATTTTAATCATGAGCCATTCAGTACTTACCGGTCCCCGCCTTCTCCACAGGGAGAATTGGGGTGTTCCATTTGAACTATGAAACTTCAAAGACTCCCATCTTCAAGAGTCCATGTGAATGGTATCCGTGATACCAGCTTCAGCCACAGGTCTGTGAGGGTACTGGGGAATCCAAATGGGATGGACCTTTTGAACTTGGAATGTAATATGAGGTAACCACTGACAATGTCCCGCATCCGCTGGTCCGGTTGACCACAGAGTACGAGGTCGCCGGGCAATTATGACTTCTGCCTGCTCGTGATCGGAGTGTTCTCGGCCATGTTCGCGGTCGAGCGTGACGTGTTCCAAATTAGCCTGATTGTTTGCCCGTGCGTAAATTTGATACATTTTAGTACTTGGAGAGTACATGAGTCCGGGAATCTGTGTCGGGACCCAATCTGTCAGGCCCCCTGCGCGTTTCATCATGGGCCCTAATTCTTTGGCCGCGTGCCTTGCATGTAATGCTAGCGAGACATGTGGAACAGATGTCTCCGCCATCATATACCAATTTTGCTGATCAGAGGTGAGAATAACCGCCGCTGCGACTCCCTCCGGAGCCACATAAAAATCAGAAACTGCTACCTCTCATTGTTGACCCTCCAGCTCGGCAAAAGCATCTTTATACCAATCTGTGTCATCTCTGTCATAAAACAACGTGACATGGGGAGGGTCAGGCGGAGAGACATATGGTCCCAATCCAGCGATCCAAGGTTCCCACCTACAAAACAAAGTCAATATGCCTGTCTGTGTTGGCATTTCTGGTTTCAGTGTGTATCTGTGTGGCCAGGGGTTGCATCAATAGTTGGTGTTTCCAGCTGGAGAGCTGATAATCACACATCCTTATTTGCCCATCAGGTAGGGTAATTGTCAGTCCATATAATTGTCTTATTGTGGAATGGGTTGCTCCTGTGTCAACCAAAAATGGCATCATCTTGTCTGCCACCATCACTTGGAGAAGTGGTTCTGCCGTTCCCTCTTCTCCGTGGCCTCCCTGTGGGGTGTGTCAATACTGTCCTGGATCCAAACCCCAGGTGTCCTCCCACAGGAAGTACTGGCCCCCTGAAGCCTGGTACTGCACTCCTGGTGCAAACTGATGATCGGGTGCGGCCTGTGTATTAGGCGCTGTCCACCCTCCTGGGCGTTGTGGTGGTGCCCATGTGTTTGGGGAAGGGTTTCCACACGCTCTCCCACGGCTTGCTGGTCCTTGTCTGTTCCTAGGGCAGCTCTTGGCCCATTGATCCATCTGACCACACAGAAAACAGGCTAATGTACGAGGTGGTCCCCCTGGTCCGCCAAACGGTCTCAAAAGTCTCCCCCTCGGAACCCCCCACCCACGCTGTGGGTTCCTCTGTGGGAATGGTAACTGATGACCTGCAGGATCCGAATCCGGACCCAAATCCAGTCAATTCGGTTCCTCTGGGTTCACCATGTGAACCACCATTTGTTCTTGTGATCTGTTTTACTGTTTTTATTTAACTCAGTCGCTTCTTGTCTTGCTTTGCCGAGTTGGAGTTTCAACAGCTGGGCCTGTAAATCCTTCACCTTACTGGATTCTTCATCTTTTGTGTCTTTATGTCGCTGCATATGATGTACTAAGTGTCTTTCCCATTTGGTGTCCTCACACCCTGGTATATCAGGATTATTTTGCATCAGTGTCTTAATTTCCCCTGGCATTCCCTCCAGTACCGCCTTCCTGAACCACTCTTTGTTCGCTCCTTCTTTATAAGGATGAACACCTGTCTCTTGGAGCTAGGTGTCTTTAACCTTATCCAGATAAACTCTAGGGGCCTCAGATGAGTCCCACATGAGTTTAGGAATGGCTAGAGCTACATTCCTAGGGAAAACTTCCCTCATAGGTGCACCCAAGACAACTCCTCTGTGATGCAGGGGAGTATCATCTGGGTCAGTCTCCATTTGGGCCAATTCTTGGACCTCTTTAAGGTCCCTTCTCGACATCCGTTGTGCTGCCACAGCCCTGAAATTACCCACTGCGACTACGTAGCCTGGTGTAAGGCGATCTAGCGCATGTAGAAATTTAGCTCCTCCTTCAGGTGGGGGAGGTAGCTGATCTGCCAATGTTTGAATGTCACCTAAACCAAAGGGTTTATACTGCAGGGGACCTCCTTTTATTCTAGCTAATAATGGCATTTGTGTGGGCAACGTTTTACTTCAGGTCCCACTGGACGGTTGATTTGCTTTTTACTCCTTTCCCTCTCTGGGTCCTTTAGTTTCTTTTCACCTTGGACTCCCCCCTTTCCTGTCCATTTTCGTTCCAGTCGCGGTTTTTTCGATGCCTGAGTTGCCATCTCTCTCCTCCTTTTCCTTAGGAGAGCTGTCAAAATCCTCTACTGGTGGTGCCGATGGCTCTGGAGTTCCATTCCCCATCTCTTTTGAATCTTTCTTTCCAGTTTCTCTCTTCATTCGGTGGTCGAGGCACATACAAAAGGTGTAAATGTCATAAAGTTTTCTCCAACTTTCCATAGCATCCTCATATGTTTTCCTCCGTGTCCTTTTTTTCCAGAACGTGAGCCCCTCTTTCTCTTCTGGGCTACATGTTGCTTTTACTCTCTCACAGCGACGGTTCAACTCGTCCCTTATCACCTTCTTCAGGGGGCGTCTCTCACTTCCACTAATGCCTTCTGTTTTGAGGGCTATACCTACCTGTTCCCTCACTCGTTTTTCAACACTCTTTTTGTCCCTTATGGTCTCTTTCTGTTTTTCACCACCGTTGCCAATTCCTCAATTTGCTCATTGACCGTTTTCCACTCTTTCTCCATGTTATCCTACTTCCCTTCTTGGTCCTTAATTTATTTCCAGTTACTCTAATATAAGTTTTCTTTATTATTTTATTTATTTGTTTATTTTATATATTGTTTATTTTATTCTATTTTATTTTATTTATCTATTTTTATTTTTACTTTATTTTATTTTACTTCTTTTTTTCATATTCCTCTGCTTTTCTGAGTTCTCCACCAGCGGTGCTGGATATGTCTGTGGATGAGTGTGTGTGTGTGTATGTGTGTGTGTGTGTGAGTGAGTTCCCTTCGTGACTCCTCCTTCAGCACCCACCCTCAGAGACTTCCGTCTCTGAGAATCAGTTTGCTTTGTCTGTTGAAGAGTTCACTTCCTGTTTTCTACAGCCAACCGCGCCCAAGTCCGCTGGTTCTCCTTTGTTCTCTTTTCACAGTTCAAAATTTTACTCTCAACGTCTTCTCCTACGTTTTCTCCTTTTTTCTTTTTTCTTTTTAACGCATCTGGCTCCCGAGACGTCTTTCAACAGGCCAAGATCGCCCTTTCGCTGCGATCTTGCTGTTGTTTCCATGCTCGTGCACCAGCATTCATACCCGATCGCGCGCATTCACTCTTCCCAATACATGTTATAACAAACAATTTTCCCTCGAATGGTTTATTTCTATGATGCTTGAGGTCCTTTTATCAATTAAACCCCGGGCCTTCCACCCTTATTTTTTATGATGCTTGAGGTCCTTTTATCAATTAAACCTCGGGCCTTCCACCCTTATTTTTAATATGTTTAGAAATTTTTATTAACAATCATTCCGAAACGCGCAGTCATTTTGATATACTGAGAATAATTGTGAATAATTTTTCCGGGCCTCTAACCCTTATATTTAGAAATTTTTATTAATCATCACTCTAAAACGCTCAGTCATTTTGATCTACTAAGAATGAATCTTAATAATTTTTCTGGGCCTTTCACCCTTATATTTAGAAATTTTTCTTAATCATCATTCTGAAACGCTCAGTCATTTTGATATACTAAGAATGAATCTTAATAATTTTTCTAGGACTTTCACCCTTATATTTAGAAATTTTTCTTAATCATCATTCTGAAACGCTCAGTCATTTTGATATACTAAGAATGAATCTTAATACTTTTTCTGGGACTTTCACCCTTATATTTAGAAATTTTTATTAATCATCACTCTAAAACGCTCAGTCATTTTGATATACTAAGAATGAATCTTAATAATTTTTCTGGGACTTTCACCCTTATAGTTGGAAATTTTTATTCGAGAGAGCCTCAATCCTCTTCAGGTATGTCACCTGGTCTCCCACCGGTCCAACCGCGTGGACCGCGATTACGTCTAATCGCGGCTGGCCTCGACCACTTGCTAGGCAAAACTATTTCTAATCCTTATTTCACTTTTTCCTATACTAAAACCATTCGTTAAATAACCCAATATTTCTCGGGATTCTGCATTATTAATGTCCTTTTTAAATTTAGAAACACGGGAGTTAAACGTGATCTGACCACTTTTTTACAATACTCAATCAGCAGACATTCGGTAAAACAGGTTTCTGCCTTACCTTTTCATATTTCGCGCGCGGGGTCAGATCAGTTATTTTCCCGGTTCGTCCGAGTCAAACAGACCTATCCAATTCTGTCATATCTCCCTCTTTCATCCCGGACGAGCCCCCAATTTGTTGGGGAAATTAATCTTACACCGTCTTTTCCCCTCCCGGGTTCGTAATGAAAGAGTAGAGATCGGACTTTCAGTTTCATTTTTAACAATTTATTAATCACCACACATAATACATAAGGTCAAAAATAATGCAGATTTTAACACAAGCATGCTTGGAGATTGCATATTAATTCTCCCTTACCGCATTCATGCTGTTGTCTCCCCTAAGCGCCCTGCAATCTGACTGTGCGCGCCCCCGTTCTTTATGGTTCGGGGCCATAAAACCCATATAAGGATATATGCTTACCTCTCAGGCCAGCTCTGCTCGCTCAGTTATGCGACCCCCACTCTACTCCTCCTCTACTCTACTCCTTGCTGCACCTCTCCAACTTCTTAAGATAAACACAGTGTGCTCCCCAATAAGCCTTACATTCCTTAAATCTGCAATAATTAATTCCCTCAGTGAGCTTTACCCTGACCGGAGACTGTATGTTTACATAAATATATATTTGTTTACTGCTGCTCAGGCTTATTTGTATTACTCGAACTGTCATGTCCTGGGCCGTTTGCCCAGCGTTTTGTGTTTATAGTTTATTTCCTGTGCTTGTCCTCCCAGTGTGTTGTCTTGTTCCCAGTGTTGTGACTCGTCTGCGTGTTCCTTGGTTTATCACTTCCTGTATTATTTTGCCAGTGTGTTTTCCCTGTGCTTTGTGTCTAGCTTTGCTTTCCCTGTGTAATTAGTTTCATTTGCCTCACCTGTTGTTCCCTGCTGTTTCCTCTTGCCCTGATTACCCTTTGTGTATTTTAGCCCTCAGTTTTCATTTGTTCTCTGTCGCGTCGTTGATGTTTTGTGCCCGCATGTTCCAGTGTTCCTTGTGTTTTCCCTTCGTCACCCCTCCGTTGGATTTTGGTGTTCATTCTCCTCCGAGCCTTAATAAACCTCCTTTAAGTTATGTTTACCTCTGGAGTCCTTTGTTTTTGCCCTTCCTCACCCGTTTCCTCCCCGGCCATGACACGAACAATAAAGGTCCAAGTCTTTATATACGTTTGGTTAAATATTAGTAACCCTTGGAAGCGTCTATAAATTCTACTGATACCTTTTTTTTTTTTAATGTAATATATTTCTCATTAAAAAAAAAAAAAAAAAAAAAAAAAAAAAAAAAAAAAAAATATATTACATTTTTTTAATGTAATATATTTCTCGGCAGCACGGTGGCGCAGTGGTTAGCACTGTTGCCTCACAGATAGAATACCATCTGGAAGGCCTGGGTTCGATTCCACCTTGGCCCAGGCCTCTCCCTCTCTCTGTGTGGAGTTTGCATGTTCTCCCCGTGCTTGCGTGGGTTTCCTCCGGGTACTCCGGTTTCCTCCCACATTCCAAAGACATGCACTTACTGGGGTTAGGTTAATTGGCTAATCTAAATTGCCCATAGGTGTGAATGTGAGTGTGAAAGGTTGTTCGTCTCTCTGTGTTGGCCCTGTGACAGGCTGGCGACCTGTTCAGGGTGTACCCTGCCTCTCGCCCTATGACAGCTGGGATAGGCTCCAGCCCCCCCGCGACCCTGACCAGGATAAGCGGAAGTGAATGGATGGATGGATGGATATATTTCTCTTTATTATATAGACCTATTCCTGTTTTGTTTGGATGAGGGTTACAATATAACTAAATCTTTTTGAAGTAGTGAAATAATGCACACACTATTGTCCTGATTTTGAAGTTGGTAGGAGTTGTTAACCTTTTTTTTCTTTATTTTTAACCTCTGCATTTGTTTGCTCTGCTTTCTCTCCGAGTTGTTCACATTTAATTGTGGATAACTGTTTCCCGTGTATAACACTGCTGTCCCCATTGTTCTGGGTTTTTATGGGGACTCTGGGTGTTGTTCTGTTATGGGTTTGTTTGTTTTTTTTTTTTTTTTTTTTTTTGGGGGGGGTGCATCTCAGCTCTCTATGGATGTTCTGTTTTTGTCTTTTAATTTCTTAAATGGTTAATACCACAGTAGACCCTGGTATGGGAGGACCAGGCACATCCCTTCGTTTTGTTAGTTGGAATATCAAGGGTATGGGTCACCCGGTCAAAAGATCAAAAGTTTTTTCCCACCTGAAACAATTAAAACCTTCTGTAGTGTTCTTACAGGAGACTCATCTTCGGATTAAGGACCATAAAAGGTTGCTCTGCCCTTGGATGAGTCAAGTTTTTCATTCAGATTGTAATTCCAAATCAAGAGGGGTCGCTATTTTGATTAGTAAAACAGTACAGTTTTCCCCCACGGATGTTATAGCCGATAAATATGGTAGATATGTGATAGTTGCTGGAATGTTAATGCAGAAAACCCAAATTTATGTGGTTCTTACAGACCGTTGTCATTGTTAAATGCTGATGTGAAGGTGCTAGCCAAGTTGATTGCCTCTCGTTTGGAGAAAGCCCTCCCTTTGGTTATATCTGAGGAGCAAAATGGTTTTGTCAAAGGGCTTCAACTATTTTTTAACACACGCACTCTTTTCAATGTAATCTATTCAAAGTATTTTTCTGATTGACCTGAAATAGTAATTTCCCTCGATGCTGAAAAAGCATTTGACAGGGTGGAGTGGGAGTACTTGTTTATGGTTTTGAAGAAGTTCGGATTCGGTGATACATTTGTCTCTTGGATTCGCCTCCTCTATGCATCCCCCAAAGCTACTGTTCATACTAATGATATATTCTCTGACTATTTTCCTCTTGGACGCGGAACACGCCAAGGCTGCCCGTTATCGCCTTTGCTCTTCGCTATTGCTATTGAGCCTCTATCCATTGCGTTGCGTGCTTCCCCCTCATTTAGAGGGATTTTCCGAAATGGGACTGAATATAAATTGTCTTTATATGCGGACGACCTGTTGTTATATGTATCAAATCCTGTTAATTCTATCCCCATTGTCTTAAGTATTCTAAATAATTTTAGCTCCTTTTCAGGCTATAAATTGAATTTGGAGAAAAGTGAATGCTTTCCCATAAATGCTGCTGCTTGTGGTCTCCAATATCCTGACTTACCTTTCAAACTTAGTCTCACAGGATTTAAGTATCTTGGTGTAAATGTGACGCGTTTTTTATCTGGCCTCGCTTCAGCTAACTTCTCCCCTCTAATTACAAAAATAACTTTTGATATCCAGAGATGGCGCAATCTTCCCCTCTCGCTCCTGGGGAGGATTAACGTTGTCAAGATGAATATTTTACCTAAATTTCTTTTTTTGTTTCAGTCTATTCCTGTTTTTCTGCCAAAAACCTTTTTTGATTCTTTGGATAGATTCGTTTGTAGTTTCATCTGGAATGGGAAGCCACCTGGAGTTCGGAAAACATTACTGCAAAGATGCAAACTCAGTGGGGGGCTTGCTTTGCAGGATTTTCAAGCATACTATTGGGCTGCTCATATACAAAAAATTAGTTATTGGTTAAAATCTTCCAGTTCCCCTTGGTGCAGATTGGAACTGTCATCTTGTACTGGGTCTTCATTATCTGGTCTAATATTTTCTTCTTTACCTGTAAAACCCTCTTTATATATTAATAATCAAGTTGTTCTTAACACACTGAAAGTCTGGTTTCAGTTTAGAAAGCGTTTTAAATTTGTCGCTGCCTCTTCTATGTGCCCTCTGATTAACAATCATTTGTTTCCTCCATCTCTCTCTGATCCATCATTTTCAGTTTGGTATGACAGGGGTATAAAACAAATAAGAAACCTATACACATTGGGGGTATTTAAAAGTTTTGCTAATTTATCTTCTGAATATAACTTACCTGGTACACATTTGTTTCGTTACTTACAAATTCGGGATTTTCTTTCTAAATGTTTCCCAAATTTCCCTTCTCTACCCCCTGAACAGCCCTGGGAAAAAATGCTCTCATATAATCCACATCAGAAAGGTCTGATATCAAAGACCTATAATTTTATTTTAACTTTAAGTATTGATTCAAGTATTAAAATTAAAAATGCATGGGATAAAGAGATGGGAATACAGCTGAGCGAAGAGCTCTGGGAAGACGCCATTGTCAGAATACAATCCTCTTCCTCTTGTGCTCGTATTAGCCTGATTCAATTTAAAGTGGTGCATAGGGTTCATTTCTCTAAATCTAGACTCTCTGAGATTTACCCAGAAGTTGTGGATATATGTGATAAATGTAAAGGTTCTCCATGTCATCTGAGCCACATGTTCTTTTTCTGTCCTAAAGTATATCACTTTTGGTCTAGTTACTTCTCGATTATTTCTCTTGTTCTCAAAGTGAATCTGCAGCCTTGTCCACTTGTTGCTATATTTGGCATCCTCAACTCTTCTTTAGTATTAAATTCCACTCAAAAGGATATTATTGCTTTTACATCTTTAATTGCTAGACGTTCTTTATTGTTACATTGGAAGTCTGATAAATGTCCCTTAATATCTCAGTGGGTTAAAGACATTATGTTTTTTTTAAAGCTCGAGAAAATTAAATACACTTTACGAGGTTGTACGCAAAGGTTTTACAAAAAATGGCAGTTTTCTTTCTTATTTTTCAAACTTGGAGGCTCTGCCCGACTGAATTTACCTGTCACTTTAACCTTTTGCTTTGGTTTCAAATATGGGTGTAAATGCCTGATGAGGTTGTTTTTTTGTTTGTTTGTTTTTTGTGTTGACCTTAATGAGCTGAGATGTACAGGGGGGCTGGTTTTGTTTTGTTGTTTTGTTTTCTAGTTTTATTTAGTTTTATTTTTTACTTTTTGATCATTTTTATTGTTTTGTAAAAAACAAAAAACAAACTAGTGCATGGTATTGTAATTTTTGATGCACTGTTTTGTCAGTATTATATTAAGAGTGGCTATAGGTGCATAGGTTCAATAAGAATTATACATTTATTGTAATTTCGTTGATTCACTCTAATAAAAATATTTTGAAAAAAAAAAAAATCTTTTCATTCATAAAGCATCACATACTATGCCCCCCCCCCCCCCCCCCCCCCCAAAAAAAACAAAAAAAAAAAACTATGGTTAAAGCAATAGCTGTGTATTTTCCTATCTAAGGTGGGGGAAAAAAAGAGTTCTTACAGCATTCTTGTGTTCTATTTGTTATCACATCTGCATTTTCTTAAAAAACACACTAACTGACTCTAATTTTCAGGTACAAAGAGGTCGGCACTCACCCATGTACACTTTAACTATTCATTCCCAATTACCAGGGTGTGTGTTACTTTAGTTTCTGTTTTTTTAAAATCCACAGTTAAAACTTTTGAATAGTCTGTTTTTATTCAATAATAATAATAATAATAAACCCGTCATCAGTGTGAAAAGGATCATTGCATTAGTTTCTCATCATCCAACAACATTATAAATTTGACTCGATAAAGTCAGAACATAAAGTAAAACATCACAGGTTTAGAATAGTATTACTCAAATAGATGTACGTCCCTAATAAACACCTAAAAAAAGCCCCAAAGTCTCAGTCATGCGAGGCCTTAATTGTTTTTATTCATAAAGAATCAAAAACTTCACATGCACCATTGTTTTGATCAAATGCAAGCTCGACAAGAACCCCTGACAGGAAGAGTTGAATAACATCAGGAGCTATTTCCCTAAAACACTAAGGAGTGTCGAAGATCATTTAATCATTAAAGATATGCGTTTTTCACACACTTTAACCCAGGGGCGGACTGGCATACATTACTACCGGGGATTTCCCCGGTGGGCCGATGGGTTAG
The DNA here is from genome assembly GCF_007364275.1 of Archocentrus centrarchus. NCBI lineage: Eukaryota > Metazoa > Chordata > Actinopteri > Cichliformes > Cichlidae > Archocentrus > Archocentrus centrarchus. The sequence goes on along the minus strand of NC_044361.1, from coordinate 35,432,782 downwards.
TGGCCCGCCGGGCCGCCGGCTGTTTAACTCAGTCCGTGGAGGAGCCATTGCCGCGCACTGCGGCCCCGGCCCATAGTCACGCTGCTGTTTAACGGTGCCTATTACCTCTCCCCTGCTCCAGTCAGGCAAATCTGCTTAGCGCGCGGTCGCGGAATGAGCCTGTAAACACATGAACGAGCATGCCGGCCAGCTGATGCGGGCTGACGGCATGCAGCGGAGATCAGAAAAAAAAAAATCTTGTCCCAGAAAATCCGGGCCGGACTACGAAAACATACAGCAGCTGTGTCACTTATTAATACAAGTAGTCACGAACTGGAAAAGCCTTGTCCATACTAATGCCACATTAATTACATCTCCCTGTTTGTATCCCATGAGTGACAAGTCAAGAGAGAGACGCCAGTTGCACACTGACACTGCTGAGGGGGTCTAACTCATCATGTGATCCCTCCGCGACACTGTTGACACTACTGAAACGTGAAAAAATAAGTCCGCATTGCCATAAAGATGCACTAATACCAGCTACTAATATCATTAATTATTGCTTTTGTATTAGTATTATTACTGATTGTGTAGTTGTTCTTTAGGCCTATTAATTCAATTAACAATTACTAATTATTTATAGGCTGAAAGTGAATCTGATGATTCTACAGAGAGAGATGTGACTCAAGAGGAAGACCTAGATGCCCATCAGTCAGAGATTGAGTATTTCACCAGACCCAAACCAGAGACATTAGACCTTTTTCTCTTTCACAACAGCACCTTGAGGCTTTCATGCTCATGGCTACTCAGACAGATGTCCTAAAGATGCTACAGAGTGATAAAATTATAGATGGTGTAGCAGAAAAGAGTCGGTTGCTGCAGAGGTTACTCACTGAGTGAACAATGTAGGTTTCAGTAGCTTTCCAGTTGTTTTCCCCTGTATTTTGTCAGGGTCAAGTTGTTAAGTTTGTTAGTTATTTTGTTACGTCATATTATTGTATTATTGTAATCATATTATTGCTGGAAGTAATATTGTCCATATGACAATAAAAGTCATATACACTACGTGCCATGTATAGATTCATCTACAGTATACACACACACACACACACACATACAGATATATATATATATATATATATATATATATATATATATATATATATATATATATATATATATATATATATATATATGTTCATCGCACGGACAGAACGAGTGAGTCTGGAAAATCAAGAGGAGGAGGTGTGTGCCTAATGATTAATAACAACTGGTGTGACAGTAGGAATGTTGTCCTTCTGAAACAATCATGTTCACCTAACCTGGAGCTCCTAACCCTGAAATGCCGTCCCCACTACCTGCCCCGCGAGTTTACTTCGGTCATCTTCAGCGCCGTCTATATTCCACCTCAGGCGGACACAAACACTGCACTATCCGAGCTACATGAGGCTATTTCCACCTATCAGGCTAACCAGCGTGATGCGGCTCTCATCGTAGCCGGGGACTTTAACAGTGCAAACTTGAAAAAGCTGATACCGGAGTTGATTCAACACATCGACTGCCCCACCAGAGGAGAGAGGACCCTAGACCACTGCTATTCTCCATTCAAAGATGGCTACAAAGCAAAGCCTCTTCCGCCTTTTGGGAAGTCTGACCACACCTCTGTACTTCTCATGCCGAAATACAAACAACAGCTCAGGCAGGAACCCCCTGCTGTGAGAGAAGTGACACGGTGGTCTGATCAAACAGAGGCCGCTCTGCAGGGTGCGTTGGATTCAACCGACTGGGACATGTTTCGCAGCAGCGCGGGCGGAGACATCGAGGAGTTTACGGAAACTGTTGTGGGATTTATTGGGAAAGTTGTTGAAGACACTTCACTTAGGAGGACCATCAGGACTTTTCCCAACCAGAAGCCGTGGGTGGATAAATCTGTCCGCGACGCCCTGAGGTCCCGCACCGTTGCCTACAACTCTGGCCTCGCCTCTGGGAACATGGAGGACTACAAGGTTGCATCATACAACGTCCGCAGAGCGGTGAAAGAGGCAAAACATCGCTACGGCCGCAGACTGGAACAGCAACTACAACAGTCTGACCCCAGGGGACTGTGGCAGGGACTACGCACCATCACGGACTACAAAGCACCACACACACACCCGGTGAGTGCCGACGCTTCTCTGGCTGATGAACTCAACATCTTCTTTGCGCGCTTTGAGTCGGGAAGCCGACAGCCCGCTGCGCTCCTTGCCGGAGGGGCGGAGACACTCACTGTGACGGAGCGCGACGTGAGGAGGGCGTTTAGACGTGTAAACACCAGGAAAGCGGCTGGACCAGACGGTATTAGTGGACGTGTCCTTAAGACCTGCGCTGACCAGCTGGCACCTGTGTTTACACTGATATTCAACCTCTCACTGAAACTGTGTGTGATTCCCACCTGCTTTAAAAAGTCCATCATAGTCCCTGTCCCAAAGAAACCACACTCCAGCAGCCCCAATGACTTCAGGCCCATAGCACTCACCTCTGTGGTGATGAAGTGTTTTGAGAGACTCATCAAGACATTCATCACCTCCTCACTGCCCACCACCCTCGACCCACTACAGTTTGCATACCGGCCAGACAGATCCACAGATGACGCCATATCCTTCCTCCTCCACAAGACCCTTTCACACATAGACACTGGTAAGGGGAACTATGTGAGAGTGCTGTTTGTAGATTACAGCTCAGCATTCAACACCATAGTTCCCTCCAGGCTGGTCTCTAAGCTGCTGGACCTGGGCCTGGGCCCATCCCTGTGCAGGTGGGTTCACAGCTTCCTGACCAGCAGACCACAGGTGGTACGAGTGGGTCACCTCACCTCATCCTCCCTCACCCTCAACACTGGATCCCCCCAAGGCTGTGTGCTCAGCCCTCTGCTGTACTCACTGTACACCCATGACTGCGAGGCCACATCAGAGTCCAACGTCATCATCAAGTTTGCTGACGACACTGCTGTTGTGGGACTAATCTCTCACAATGAGGAGACAGCCTACAGGAGAGAGGTCTCCCGCCTGGAGAACTGGTGCCAGGAGAACCACCTCCTGCTCAACGTCAGCAAAACGAAGGAACTGATCGTGGACTTCAGCAGGAAGCAGCAGAGGGACTACCATCCACTTGTCATCAGTGGTGCTGAGGTGGAAAGAGTGGACACCTTCAAATACCTGGGAGTGACCATCTCACAGGACCTGTCCTGGACTCATCACATAAACATCACTGTGAAGAAGGCCAGACAGCGTCTCTACCTCCTCAGGCGGCTGAGAGACTTCAAGCTCCCACTCAAGGTGCTCAGGAACTTTTACACCTGCACCATTGAGAGCATCATGCGTGGGAGCATCACCACCTGGATGGGAAACTGCACCAAGCAGGACTTCATGGCCCTAAAAAGGGTGGTTCGTTCAGCTGAACGGACCATCAGAACCACCCTCCCCAACCTGCAGGACATTTACACCAAGCAGTGCAGGCTGAGGGCCATGAAGATCCTAAAACAGCCCAGCCACCCCGGACACTCTCTCTTCTCCCTGCTCCCATCAGGCCGGCGCTACCGCTGCCTGAGGACTAAGACTGAAAGGTTGAAGAAGAGTTTTTACCCACAAGCCATCCGTCTGCTCAACTCTGAGCCCTAACTGGACCATTATTGCACAATGTAAATATTATAATTTAAAAAGTGTGTATAGTGTATAGTATATAGAGTATAGTGTATAGTGTGAATTACTTTTTTTAAATTTTTATTCTTCTTATTTATATGTGTGTGTATATAAGGTTGCAGGTACAAAATACATTTCACTGTGCATTGTACTGTGTATAACTGTGCATGTGACAAATAAACACTATCTTATCTTATCTTATCTTATCTTATCTTATATATATATATATATATATATATATATATATATATATATATATATATATATATATATATATATATATATATATAGTGGGCCAGTCTGTCAGGAACTCCCGGGCCACTTTTTCTCCCCAGTCCGCCCCTGCTTTAACCACAGTGTGCACTGAATGATACCATAATCTTCTGTATGATCACTCCCCACTCCTATGTACGATTTAAAATCCACAACTTGATGGTTAAGCCTGTCTTTTGACCTGGATAAATAAACTTAAACTACTTTTTATTTTACCCAAAAGCATCTACACCAGCTTTCAGCACCATAGGGGCATATCCTCTAACCGCTTGCCTGCACAAAGAGTCTAAAGTCAGCACAGAAATATGCTGTGGAAACATCACAACTTAAAATACGCTTGTTTTTTTTTCTGTATCGTAGTCTGCACACACGGCTAGCGTCAGAGCAAAGGATCATGGGAGTTCTCATGTCGGTGTTTATGTGTTTAGTTATAGAGTTATCAGCTATGTTTTTGCTGCTCTCTCATTGATATTATTATTAGTTTGAGATGTGAATTATGCACGTTGTGTGGTATGAGGTTAGCTAGTTAATGGAACACCGTGACTGTGATGGTCGTGCACGTCCTGTGCTCTGTGCCAATAAAACAACAGTTCCTGCATATGACCAGTAGGATGAGGTCAGGACTTAGGTTATAAGCTTGGTCCTGCAGCGTTTGCACAGTGTGAGAATTTTACAATGTCACAGGAGTACGATCTGGTGGAACTGTGCAACTTCCCTGTGGAGACGTGTCAGCTACACGCGGTCATGCTCGACTTTGTGAAACCTAACGTCAAGTCCGTTCTAAACATGATTATTCAAAAACACAGAAGAGAGATTTGCACAAAGAAGGCACACCTGTGGGTCTCCTTTAGAGAGGCACTACTTTTTCAAGTATTATGATCACCTATCGAAAAGATTTTGGAATGGACATTTCATCCCTATATTAATGCAAATTCTCCGTTTGGAAGGTTTCACCCCGGACACACACATGCTTATGGGTGGCTTATCTCCACGAGTTAAGAGAGGTCAATGATATTGAGCGGGCACTTTTTGAAATGGAGAACAGTGTTATCGGTGTCAAACGAACATCTGTTGACCATGTGCTAAAGTATCATCTATGGATTTAACTTCATTGTGTGTATTTAAATCGAAACTGCATACTTTTTTGGCTGGTTCAATTCAATTCAATTCAATTCAATTCAATTTAATTTTATTTATATAGCGCCAAATCACAACAAACTGTCGCCTCAAGGCGCTTTGTATTGTGGGTAAAGACCCTACAATAATACAGAGAAAACCCAACAGTCAAAACGACCCCCTATGAGCAAGCACTTGGCGACAGTGGAAAGGAAAAACTCCCTTTTAACAGGAAGAAACCTCCAGCAGAACCAGGCTCAGGGAGGGGCAGTCATCTGCCACGACCGGTTGGGCTGAGGGGAGAGAAAGACATGCTGTGGAAGAGAGCCAGAGATTAATATCAATTAATGATTAAATGCAGAGTGGAGTATAAGCAAAGTAAATAAGGTGAATGAGAAACAGTGCATTATGTGAACCCCCAGCAGACTAGGCCTATAGCAGCATAACTAAGGGATGGTTCAGGGTCACCTGATCCAGCCCTAACTATAAGCTTTATCATAAAGGAAAGTTTTAAGCCTAATCTTAAAAATAGAGAGGGTGTCTGTCTCCCGAATCCAAGCTGGAAGCTGGTTCCACAGAAGAGGCGCCTGAAAGCTGAAGGCTCTGCCTCCCATTCTACTCTTAAGTATCCTAGGAACCACAAGTAAGCCAGCAGTCTGAGAGTGAAGTGCTCTGTTGGGGTGATATGGTACTATGAGGTCTTTGAGATAAGATGGTGCCTGATTATTCAAGACCTTGTATGTGAGAAGAAGAATTTTAAATTCTATTCTAGATTTAACAGGGAGCCAATGAAGAGAAGCCAATATGGGAGAAATATGCTCTCTCTTTCTAGTCCCTGTCAGTACTCTAGCTGCAGCATTTTGGATCAGCTGAAGGCTTTTCAGGGAGCTTTTAGGACAGCCTGATAATAATGAATTACAATAATCCAGCCTAGAAGTAATAAATGCATGAATGAGCTTTTCAGCATTACTCTGAGAAAGGATGTTTCTAATTTTAGAAATATTGCGCAAATGCAAAAAAGCGGTCCTACATATTTGTTTAATATGTGCATTGAAGGACATATCCTGGTCAAAAATGACTCCAAGATTTCTCACAGTGTTACTGGAGGCCAAAGTAATGCCATCCAGAGTAAGTATCTGGTTAGACACCATGTTTCTAAGATTTGTGGGGCCGAGAACAAGAATTTCAGTTTTATCTGAATTTAGAAGCAGGAAATTAGAGGTCATCCAGGCCTTAATGTCTTTAAGACATTCCTGCAGTTTAACTAATTGATGTGTGTCATCTGGCTTCATTGATAGGTAAAGCTGAGTATCATCTGCATAACAATGAAAATTGATGCAGTGCTTTCTAATAATACTGCCTAAGGGAAGCATGTATAATGTAAATAAAATTGGTCCTAGCACAGAACCCTGTGGAACTCCATAATTAACCTTACTGTCTGAAGAAGACTCCCCATTTACATGAACAAATTGGAGTCTATGAGATAAATATGATTCAAACCACTGCAGTGCAGTACCTTTAATACCTATAGCAAGCTCTAATCTCTGTAATAAAATGTTATGGTCAACAGTATCAAAAGCTGCACTGAGGTCCAACAGGACAAGAACAGAGATGAGTCCACTGTCAGAGGCTCTAAGAAGATCATTTGTAGCCTTCACTCATGCTGTTTCTGTACTGTGATGAATTCTGAAACCTGACTGAAACTCTTCAAATAAACTGTTCCTCTGCAGATGATCAGTTAGCTGTTTTACAACTACTCTTTCAAGAATCTTTGAGAGAAAAGGAAGGTTGGAGATTGGCCTATAATTAGCTAAGACAGCTGGGTCAAGTGATGGCTTTTTAAGCAGAGGTTTAATTACAGCCACCTTGAAGGTCTGTGGTACATAGCCAACTAATAAAGACTGATTGATCCTTTTTAAGATTGAAGCATCAATAATTGGAAAGACTTCTTTGAACAGTCTAGTAGGAATGGGATCTAATAAACATGTTGCTGGTTTGGAGGAAGTAACTATTGAAGTTAACTCTGAAAGATCAACTGGAGCAAAAGAGTCTAAACAAATACCAACAGTGCTGAAAGCAGCCGAACATGAAGAATAATCTTTGAGATGGTTATGAATAATTTTTTCTCGAATGTCTAAAATTTTATTTGTAAAGAAATCCATGAAGTCACTACTAGTTAACGTGAAAGGAATACCCGGCTCTACAGAGCTCTGACTCTTTGTCAGCCTGGCTACAGTGCTGAAAAGAAACCTGGGGTGCTTCTTATTTTCTTCAATTAATGATGAATAGTAAGATGTCCTAGCTTTACGGAGGGCTTTTTTATAGAGCAACAAACTCTTTTTCCAGGCTAAATGAGCATCTTCTAATTTAGTGAGACGCCATTCCCTCTCCAGCTTTCGGGTTATCTGCTTTAAGCTGTGCGTTTGTGAATTATAGCACGGAGTCAGGCACTTCTGATTTGAAGCTTTCCTTTTCAGAGGAGCCACAGTATCCAAAGTTATACGCAGTGAGGATGTAAAACTATTGACGAGATAATCAACCTCACTGGGAGCAGAGTTTAGGTAGCTGCTCTGCACTGTGTTGGCACTGAAGAGCATAACAATGAAGGAATTAGATCCTTAAACTTAGTTACAGCACTTTCAGAAAGACTTCTACTGTAATAAAACTTATTCCCCACTGCTGTGTAATCCATTAAAGTAAATGTAAATGTTACTAAGAAATGATCAGACAGGAGGGGGCTTTCAGGGAATACTGTTAAGTCTTCAGTTTCTATGCCATATGTTAGGACAAGATCCAGAGTATGATTAAAGTGGTGGGTGGGCTCCTTTACATTTTGAGAGAAGCCAATTGAATCTAACAATAGATTAAATGCAGTGTTGAGGCTGTCATTCTCAGCATCTACATGGATGTTAAAATCACCCACTATAATTATTTTATCTGAACTGAGCACTAAATCAGATAAAAAGTCTGAGAAATCAGACAGAAACTCTGAGTAGGGACCAGGTGGACGATAGATAATAACAAATAAAACAGGTTTTTGATTTTCCCAATTAGGATGGACAAGACTAAGAGTCAGGCTTTCAAAAGAATGAAAACTTTGTCTGGGTCTCTGATTAATTAATAAGCTGGAATTGAAGATTGCAGCTAATCCTCCTCCTCGACCTGTGCTTCGAGCATTCTGACAGTTACTGTGACTCGGGGGTGTTGATTCATTTAAACTAACATATTCATCCTGCTGTAACCAGGTTTCTGTAAGGCAGAATAAATCAATACGTTGATCAATTATTAAATCATTTACTAATAGGGACTTGGAAGAGAGAGACCTAATGTTTAACAATCCACATTTAATTGTTTTATTCTTTGGTGCAGTTGATGAAGCTGTATTATTTATTGTTTTTGAATTTTTATGCTTAAATAGTTTTTTGCTGATTTTAGCTTTGGTTTTTGGTGGTCTGGGAGCAGGCACCGACTCTATGGGGATGGGGTTTTGGGGGGATGGCAGGAGGAGAGAAGCTGCAGAGAGGCGTGTAAGACTGAAACTCTGCTTCCTGGTCTCAACCCTGGGTAGTCAGTTTTTAGGAGGGTTAATAAATTTGGCCAGATTTCTAGAAATGAGAGCTGCTCCATCCAAAGTGGGATGGATGCCGGCTCTCCTAACAAGACCAGGTTTTCCCCAGAAACTTTGCCAATTATCTATGAAGCCCACGTCATTTTTTGGACACCACTCAGACAGCCAGCGATTCAAGGAGAACATGCGGCTAAACATGTCGCTCCTGGTCTGATTGGGGAGGGGCCCAGAGAAAACTACAGAGTCCGACATCGTTTTTGCAAAGTTACACACCGAGTCAATATTAATTTTAGTGACCTCCGATTGGCGTAACCGGGTGTCATTACTGCCGACGTGAATAACGATCTTACCAAATCTACGATTAGCCTTAGCCAGCAGTTTCAAATTTCCATGAATGTCGCCTGCTCTGGCCCCTGGAAGACATTTGACTATGGTCGCCGGTGTCTCTAGCTTCACGTTTCTCAAAACAGAGTCACCAATAACCAGAGGTGGGAAGTAACGAAGTACAAATACTTCGTTACTGTACTTAAGTAGATTTTTTAGGTATCTGTACTTTACTTGAGTATTTATTTTTCTGAGTACTTTTTACTTTTACTCCCTACATTTTTACACAAGTATCGGTACTTTCTACTTCTTACATTTTCAAAACAGACTCGTTACTTTTTAACACGTCAGGGAGAAGTTTGCGTTTTCGGTCAGTGCGCCGTCAGTCATCAAGTGATCTGAGCCGGAGGAATATTAACATATAAGAGACAATCATACTGGCGTATCCTCCATCACCAGGGCTTATCGGGTACAAAGGGATTAAATACACAAACCCATGTAATTAATGTCTCATTTATAGCGCTATAATCAGGGGTTACAGCGGGCCGGACCGAATCGGTAAGTTATGCTCGCGGCACATAAACAACTTAGCTAGCGCTACTGAAGAGGAGCGAGCATGAAGGGAGTAACGTGTGGCAGGTAAATGCAACGTTTTTAAATGCTCAACAAATATCAGCAAACACACAAAGTGTGTGCAGTTTGTCACACAGTGTGTCTGCTAGCTAAAAGAAGAGCTGCTGCATTTCAGGGAGAGCAAAGAGAGAGAAGTTCACTCAGAGATGGAGAAAGAGGACAGGAGAGGAAGAAGAGAGGTTAGATTTAAAGGTAAGGACTGGAAAATAAACTGAAGTATGCTGACTTTGTGTTATTCAAAGATTGTATGAAAATACTGCAGTTTAGTACGTAATAAACAGGTTATCTTGTTGTACTGTATTTACAGTAAAGCTCTGTGTTGGACTGGAGCACAGTGTTTGTGTTCATGGTCAGAGTTACAGGTTACATCAGTGCAGCAGAGATGAGTTTGAATCAAAGCTGCTGATGCTGAGATTCAGTCACTGAGTCCAACATTTCTACAGCCTGTATGCTGTCAGTGTAGGGGATGGAGATCAGCTCAGATAGCTGTGAAATACTGGGTTACATCTTTGTGAGTTCACTTCATCCACACAGAGCAGTAAACCTCAGAGCAGCAGCAGCAGGTCAGCTGATCACAGCCTGCACACCAACATCATTTACTGCAGCTCACAATAGAAAGCTGTGATTCTTCTCCCCATGCAGAACCACTACAGCTGATCTTAGGGTTCCTCCACCTTCTGAATCCCACTGTAACCCCTGAGAATCCTCATGTTTGTGTTTAGGTGGAGACACAGTCACCCTCTACTATGGAGGACACAGAGAACAGAGCTGTGTTTAAATTCCCTTTCACAGTTTGTGATTCAAGCTGAGTACATTCATTAGAATTAAAATTTAGATGGAATAACGTTTGTGTTCTCATGTATTATTTTATATATTACAATAATATATAATAAGGTTCAGTTAGCTTTACACAAAAATAGCAGGTAGAAACGTCCTCCAAAGAGCTACTTTTACTTTCTTACTTTGAGTAAATTTCAGAGCCTGTACTTTTTTACTTTTACTTAAGTAAAGAAGTTGAACCAGTACTTCGACTTTTACCAAAGTATTTTTTAACACAAGTACTTGTACTTCTACTTAAGTACAGAATGTCAGTACTTTTGCCACCTCTGCCAATAACCAGAGTTTGTTCCTCGGCGGGTGTGTCGCCAAGTGGAGAAAAACGGTTAGAGACGTGAACAGGTTGGTGGTGTACCCGGGGCTTCTGCTTAGGACTACGCTTCCTCCTCACCGTCACCCAGCTGGCCTGTTTTCCCTGCTGCTCGGGATCTGCTGGGGGGGAGCTAACGGCGGCTAAGCTACCATGGTCCGCACCCGCTACAGGGGCCTGGCTAGATGTAGGATTTTCCAGGGTGCGGAGCCGAGCCTCCAGTTCAGAAAGCCTGGCCTCCAGAGCTACAAACAGACTACATTTATTACAAGTACCGTTACTGCTAAAGGAGGCCGAGGAGTAACTAAACATGTGACACCCAGAGCAGGAAAGTGCAGGAGAGACAGGAGAAGAAGCCATGCTGGTAGTGAGTCGGCTAAGGGCTAAGCTACTAGCTGAGCTAAGCTAGCGAATTTCTAAAAACAAATAAAGTGAGTAATGTGAATACAGGTGATTCAGCAAAGAGTATGCTATTTAAAGTAGGTGAAGATTACACTAAAATATGTTATTATCCAGATAAATCTAGTTATACAGATATAACAGCTAACAGACAGCAAAACACTGTGCTCCGAAACAGGAACAGGAAGTGATACAATACCGCAGTGAGAGCCAACACCAAGTGACAGCGCCACCAATCTCCAAAGGTCAGTCCATCATTTGTACTTGATTTACTTAATTTATGTTATAAATTTTTCATTATTTTATGTCTATGAACATGTATTTTATTTTATTTTATTTTATTTTATTTTATTTTATTTTATTTTATTTTATTTATTTATTTTTTTTTTTTTAAAGCCTGTCATGTCTGGTAGATCTTGCAAGCAGAACTGTGATCTGAATGCGTTGTTGTGCCAAACATATTTGCTATTTCAAGATGAGCTCTATAGGTTCTCAATAGGCTCTTCTTGTTGATGTTTTAACCCTTTATTTTATCTATCTGAGTTATTTTTTCCCATACAATGTAACAGCCAGAGCTGACAGGCTGAAGAAGAGGAAAATAAAGAAAAGAAAAAGGGAGAGAGAAAGGGAGCAAAAAAAAGGAGAGAAGAAAAAAAAAAAAAAAAAAAGGGGAAAGAGCACAAGTCTATTAATCAGATAGATCATCACTTTAACATAAAAAAAATACTATCAATACTTGCAAAAATAAATTTGTGTGTGAAAAACAAAACTAACAAAGCATGTTACGCACACCAACAATTTTGTTGCGTTGTGATTGAGTGGGCGTTTGTGTCTGTGTCATGTTTGTGTCTGTGTCATGGAACGTACTTACCAATGAGGGCAAAACGCTGCAGCTCCACCCATCAGAAGCTAGAGGCAGGTATGGAAAGCCCCCGGAAACCCAGGCCACCAGCAGCCCACCAAGAGCCAGGAAGACCCCTGGCCACTCAGTCCAAAGACAACCGCACACCCACCCCAGCAGACGGGAGAGGGTGGTCTCAGACGGAGCCCCCCCAGTCGAGGAGCAAGGGCTCCAGGGAACCCAAGGCGATGAGAAGCCAGTCCCCCCCCAGCGGCCAGCCCCCTGCACTGGCCGGCGGCAGGGCCCCCGGGCCCACGGCACCCAAGGACCGCCCGACCCTCCACAGAGCCCCCCCCCACGCCGAAGAAGCCAACGCAGCCCCGCACCGCACCCCCAAGGGGGGCAGGCCAGCACCCACGCCAGAACATCCAGCCCCACCCAGGAACCCTGAGGCACCCCCATCCCAGGGGGGTAGGGGGGAGGAGGCAACCAGCAAGGAGCGGCCAGGAGGCAAGGCACAAGGCCCAGACCCAGGTCCAGCCATACATACAAACACACCCACACACCCGTGTACACATTTATGCACAGATACTCATACATGCCCATACATACTTACCCACACACAGATATGCCATACATACACATTCACTCACCCACCCATACTCACGGAGACGGTGACAAATACACAAAGACACACATTCATCCATAGCTACCCACCCTCTGAAGACGGGGCAAGTGGAAACCACCCCAGGGCCAACAGCGACCCCAGGACGCCACCAGCCCGGTCCCCAAGGAACCACCCGACCCCTACCCTGGGCGAGGTGTAAGAAATCGGGGTGTAAGATGACCCATCCACCCCTCCTCCTCCCCAACTTGTAGGTCTATGTGTTAATGTTTGTGAGTGAATGAGGTGTATAGGGTGCAGTTAAAATTGAGGGGACAGTTATGCCACAAGCACCAACTGTTGGTCATCAGTGCTTGCCCACACTGCCCCCCCAAAACCCTCCATGTCTAAAGTGCAAATAAAATTTGGGGACAGACAGTGACGAGGATCCGAGTGGGGCCACCTCAGCGGCCCCACCTCATCAACCTCTGAGTAACATGCCTGCCCCAAAGGTCCTATGTGTATCAGGTTGTAAGTGTGTATGTGTTGTGAGTTATAATGACTAAAGTGCAATTAAAACGGAGAGGCAAGTGGTGGTGCAGCTCTCCACGTGGCCTCTCCATCCTACATCTGTGAGTGATGTGTATTCTGTGTGTGTGTGTGTGTGTGTTTGTGTATGGGGAGGGGGAGGGGGGGGGGGGGGGGGGGGGCATATGACCAGGAAGAATCCTGGAAGAAGAGAGCCAGCAGTCCGCTGGCTCAATAGGCACCCCGACCTCCCACACCCCAGCACAGGGCAGGGGGAGGTGAGCCCGGGGCCGCGGTGACAGCATCCCGGAGCACTGCAGCACCCGAGGTTGGCGCCCTCGCCCCCACTGCAGAGGGCGGCCCGCTCCCCCTAGATGCCCATTCACTCAACAATAGACACAAACAGGCGACAGGACATACTGGCCTGGGCATGGAAATACAGTGCCCAGTCCCCCCCAACCACCCCACCGCGGCCCCATACCCCACCCCACCCCCCTGCAACGCAGGCACCCCAGGGCCCCAAAAGCGTAGACCGGACATCCCGACGCCAGGCCAACCCACCCCACCCGGTGGCGCGGCCGGGACAGCAGAGGCCCCCCCCGCGCCAGGGGGGACCCACCGGGAGCCGGCGCGGCCCCAGTGTCGGGGCCCCAGACCCCAGCCCCCAAGCCATACAGGGAAGACCAGCCAACCGACCGAGGGCCGGCACCACCCCCCCAAGCACCCCGCCCACACCCCAGGACCGAAGGCAGCACCATCCAAGCCCCCACCACCATCAACCAGGACAGGCACACAGACATCACCAGAAGGTCGCCCCAGGACTCCAGTCTCAGGAGGCTACCAGCTACCTAGGCACCCGGAGTCCTCACCCACCCCCCTACAAAGCACATCAGGAGCAGAGCCCGCAGCCCACCACCCCCACTAAGTAATGGAGCTGAGCAGTGGGAACCAAAGAGAGTCAAATTCCTCCAATTTGTTTTTAGAAGAAGCAGACATTCTCTCTAAACTAACATGATCTACTAATAAATTTCTGTACTGAGTAATACATAGTTTATTTTTTGTCTTCCAGTTCATGAGGATCATCTTCTTAGCGATGCACAAGGCAGTAAGAACTATGTGTGATATATTTAACTCCATAATTAATTCACTGACATCACCTAAGATGCATAGTCTGGGGGAAGTTGGGATACGACAGCTAAACCATGTGGATAGATCTTCACAAATCCTCTGCCAAAATCTCTGAACTGGTACACAAGACCACAGAGCGTGTAGATGATTATCCTCTGAATTGCTTGTACAGTGGGTGCATATGTTTGAGTGTGTAAGGCCCATTTGGAACATCCTTTGTCCAGTGTAGTATGTTCTATGGAGAATCTTATATTGTACAAGTTGTATTTGGGGTCTTTTAGTCATTTTGAAGATATTTAAACATATTTCTGTCCATAAATTTTGATCCAGGTTGACAGAAAGATCACGCTCCCATTTTGCAATTGGGAGGGAAACTGAATCATCAGTTTTTATTAATAATTTATATAATTTTGATAACAATTTTGGGGTACAGAGGTTAAGAAATTCTGTTACCCAAGTAGGCATTTCTAGATTCAATTGATTAAGGTTAAATCTTCCCTGTAGGACGGACTTGACTTGTTGATATTCCAGAAATCTACCGTTGCCAATTCTATATTTTGATATAAGTTCTTGGAACGTGATAAAATTTCCATCTTGGATAATATGTTCTAAGTTATTTATACCCTTATCACGCCATAACGGAAAATTCAGCATTTTCTTTTTCTGACAAATATCTGGATTGTTCCAAATGGGTGTTAGTTTACAGGGGATAAGTGAAGACTTAGTTATTTTTAAAAATTCCCACCAGGCTGTCAGAGAGGTATTTATACTAAGGACTTTATAGCAGTTATGATGTTTAATACTGGAACTAATGAAAGGTAGATCTGAGATTTTTATTTTTCCACAAAACGCCTGTTCTAGATCCAGCCATGGGTTGTCTAATGAATTGGATTTGATCCACTTTGAAATATACTGTAATCTACTGCTTAAGAAATAGTAATAAAAGTTTGGTAATTCTAGACCTCCACTGTGTTTTGGCTTTTGTAAAGTTTTTAAGCTTATTCTTGACGGTTTGTTTTTCCATAAAAATTTTGAGATGTTTGAATCTAGTGACTTAAACCAAGGAAGAGTAGGTTTATTAGGGATCAATGAAAATAGATAATTAATTTTTGGTAAAACCATCATTTTAATGGCAGCAACTCTCCCCATGAGTGATATAGGTAAACTGTTCCAACGTGTGAGATCATCCTCTATTGTTTTTAATAAGGGGATATGATTTAATCCTACCAAGTCTGAGAGCCTGGCGGAAAAATTTATGCCTAAATATCTAATATTTCCTGACTTTAGTGGGGTCCTAGAGGTTCTCTGGAAATTACAATTCAGAGGCAAAACTGTTGATTTACTCCAATTGATAGAGTAATCAGATATAGATGAGAACTTATCTATCAGTGTGATAGTCTTCAAAAGAGAGCCTTGTGAATTCCTAAGGAAAAGTAATACATCATCAGCATAAAGGCTAAGTTTATGGTCCATATTTTCAGTTTGAATCCCTTTAATATTTACATTTTGACGGATTGCTGCTGCTAGAACATGTATTTTAACTATGTGATGTTTGTATTTCTGTTTTACATGATTATATTCTACTGATGCTTATCTTAGTCTGAACACCCATAAAAATAAGAGATTTTTAATCTCAATGGATCCTTTCCTTGCTAAAATATCACTTTAGTTTGATTTCACTATAGTGGACTTAAGTATTTTTTCATAGTATCATGTCACTGTTTGTTGATGCACAAAGTCTGCAACAAGATGTTTTTAAAATAAAAGTTTGTAATGCAGTACTGGTGAGACATCAGCGGTTTTATACACAAATCTGCACACAATTACCAAAACATAATGTATTTATATTTTTTTGGGTTTCAAGCGTGTGCTACAGATGAGTCATTGAGCTTAAAAGGAAAAAAAAAAGTCCACACAGCGCTGCTCATAAACCCTAAAACCATCTTTGTACTTCAGCACAGCTATTATCAATATTATTCTTAAAGATAATTACCCGTCTACTCATCTGCTGTTTGATCCGTAAAGACGTTATATGTTCATATATCACAGCAGACATTTCACAAACTCCATGTTGGACACGCAGGACTAGTGAACGTGTAGACACACAAAGTATTTTGTTTATCTCCACAGTTTGTATATCACTCCTATTGTGGTTTTAGTTTAAAGCAGCTATATAAGAGAGAGAAAAGCACGAACTATATTCTAACAGCACACTTGAAAGAAAGCTCAAAGGTTACTCAAACCAGCGCTGCACCGCGCACATCTACTGGGTGAATAATAGTTAGGATTAGCTACTGTACCAGGCGTTGTTTTATGAGTAAAATCATTTGTATTGAATTATATTACTTAAAACTATGAGGTGAAATTAACACATCACACAAGGTTGTGATGTTTATGTATCCAAAAATCAAAACATTCAGCGCTCTGAAAACATTATTGCAGCAGGTTCATTTATACACACTTTACAAGCTTTGTCCCAGTAAAGTTCACAGATTAAGCAAAATGGACTCTAAGCAATGCAAAATCCCACAGAGTGGAGAAGGAGATAACTCAGAAAACCTCATCCACACACATCAACAACAACTACCCCCACATTCACAAATCCTACCAACACCAACAGTAGGCCACCTGTTCTAACATTCTCCTATCACCCCCACCAGACCAACAACACCACTTCTCCCCCATCAGGCCTGTACTACCCCCACATCACCCCATGTCAGCAGTCCTGCGCGTGATTTAAACCTAACACACACAGTATCACCACACGGGTTTTTATTTTGCTCATGAATGGATCTATAACAACTTTTCATCAGTACAGACTATACCCAAAGAAATATGTTTCTCTCCACTAAACCCAAAAGCTTTATAGGAATGAAAGGCCTATGAATTTACCACTGTTTTAATTCCTTTTCACACCACCCATCATGAGCTATGATTGAGTAAATTAGTCACGTATGTTGCACGAGGGTTGCAGGCTTCACACTTACTTCATACCTGATAGAGCAATACCAGCCTCATGTAGTTGAAGAAACAATTTTAAAACATTTATTTAACAAGATACATTCACACATATTTTGTTGTAATTAAAGGGGTCTCTTACACTTAGTTTGTAACCACAAATTTATTCTGTAGTAAACATCATGAATTTTTACGTGTGTGACAGTTTTTAATGATCAGATACACATGAACAGATGTGTTTAATGTCTCTCTGACAAGAAAAGAATCGTTAGTTTGGACATTTGTAGCTGGGAAAAAGATCAGTAAGCACAGAAAAGTCCTTTTCTTTTTGGAACACAAAACTACAGTATAGCTTTTAAGCCGTACGCAAAACGGTGTATCACACCATCTTTATGAACGTTTATTCCATCACATATCATAAAAAAACAACATGAGGCATCAAATGATGACCGATTTCTCCATGACTCTGCTCAGAAAGATGTCCAGAGATGTGAAACACTGATCACTAAAACTGAGAAACCTAAAAATCTTCTCTTTAAATTACTTTGGGTTTGAGTCACTGTGTTTTTTTTCTTTAAAGACGTCCCCCAGGAAGTCCTTCAGCACCTTTGTCTTCCTGTTGGTGAAACAGTGGAACATGTAGACTGCAGCCAGAAACTCCTGAATGCTCAGATGAACAAAGCAGTAGACTGGTTTCTGGAAGATCACACACTCTCTTTTGAAGATCTCTGTACAAACTCCTGAGTACACCGAGGCCTCTGTCACATCCAGACCACACTGCTCCAGGTCTTCTTGATAAAACATGATGTTTCCTTTCTCCAGATGTTCAAACGCCAGCCTCCCCAGCTTCAGAAGAACTTTCCTGTCAGCCTCCATCAGCTCCTGTGGACTCGTCTCATGTCCCTCATGGTACTTGTTCCTCTTCCACTTTGTCTGAACCAGCAGGAAGTGTGAGTACATGTCAGTCAGGGTCTTGGGCAGCTCTCCTCTCTGCTCTGTAGTCAACATGTGCTTCAGAACTGTAGCAGTGATCCAGCAGAAGACTGGGATTCTACACATGATGTGGAGGCTCCTGGATGTCTTCATGTGGGAGATGATTCTGCTGGGCAGCTGTTCATCACTGAATCTCCTCCTGAAGTACTCCTCCTTCTGGGCATCAGTGAAGCCTCTTACTTCTGTGAACCTGTGGACCTGATTAGGAGGGATCTGATTGGCTGCTGCAGGTTGGGAAGTTATCCAGATGAGAGCCGAGGGAAGCAGATTCCCCTCGATGAGGTTTGTCAGCAGCACATTGACTGATGACTTCTGTGTGACATCAGACACGAGCTTCCTGTTGGTGAAATCCAGTGAAAGTCTGCTTTCATCCAGGCCATCAAAGATGAACAGAAGTTTACAGACAGCGAGCTTCTCTGCTGGGACCTTCTGTAATGTTGGATGGAAATCATGGAGCAGCTCCAGAAGACTGTACTGCTGATCTGGGATCAGGTTTAGCTCCCTGAATGAAAGCAGAATCAACACACTGACATGTTGGTTCTCCAAGCCCTCTGCCCAGTCCAGAGTGAACTTCTGCACTGAGAAGGTTTTTCCAACACCAGCGACGCCATTGGTCAGAACCACTCTGATGGGTCTCTGTTGGTCAGGGAAGGCTTTAAAGATGTCGTGGCACCTGATTGGAGTGTCATGGAGGGTCTTCTTCTTGGAAGCTGTCTCCAGCTGCCTCACCTCATGTTGGGTATGAACCTCTTCACTCTGTCCCTCTGTGATGTAGAGCTCAGTGTAGATCCTGTTCAGGAGGGTTCTACTTCCTGTTTCATCACTTCCTTCAGTCACACGTTCACATCTTCTCCTCAGACTGATCTTATGTTCCTCTAAAACCTCCTGCAGACCAGGATCTGCTAAACAACAAGAAAAACAATGAAAGCAAAGAGAAAGAAAACTCTTTAATATCTGAACATCACAACAAGAAGTCCAGTTTTCAGAAATGAGTCCATCAGCAGACAGATGTTCAGTCTTACTTTGTACACAGCTGCACTGACTGGCTGTCTGCAGTCCAGCTCTGGTTCTGGATCTTTCTCCACACTGGGGTCCAGGTTCATTACTGAAGACTGGAGGACGACCTTTGGACCGGTCACTCATCATAGACAGACAGCTGGATACTGAAGACTCTGCTGTGTGTCTGTGCTGCTGACCTCTGGAAACACAAACACAGAATAAAATCATAGCTGCTCTTTTACATGTTCATGTTGTTGGGCACTGAGCTGCTTTCCTGGCAGGAAAAAGGCTGTGAATCTTTTCCTGCTTCTAACAGCTGGTGTTTTTCTCCCAAATCCTGATGGTAGCTGTGAAAGAACTGATGTGTTTGAAGTGGAAATGTTGGAGTGAAGCACTGAGAGAACAGATGACACAGCCCCTCCCTGCCCTGTGAGCAAATCTCTCATTCACAATAGTTTGAATAGATTCAGTTACACAGTTCTTCTGTTTGCCATCAAATGTGTTTGTTTCTCACTTTATTCATATGTTCATGTTGGTAATGTTTGGAATTCAGACTGAATTGATTGTTATCTGCTGCAGCAGCCTCAGCACCCCTCCTGCCCACAGCCTCTCTGGGACGCTCTTTTTAGACCAAATCGTGTTAATAATTGACCTCATCAGCTGGGAGACGTTCCTCATTTCAGGATCTGCACATTCAGTCTCTGTTTCCAGCCTCAAGTTGTTTGACAGCAGAAACATCAGTGAAGAAGCTCAAGTTTCCTCAGTCTGATTTCAAACTGATGGAGCTGTAAATGTGAGCTTTAGCTTTCTATGAAGCCAGCTTTGGGCAGAAGGCTGTATGGTACAGCTGCACTACATGGCAAACATTTTTCTTTATCAAATCTTATAAAGGCTCATAAACTTTCTGATGGACTGGCTGAGGGCTTTCTGTGGACCAGACTGTATGTGGATCTATGACACTTCCATTGTGTGTCCAGTCAAAGTGTATGTGTGTGTCCCTGAATGTGATTCTCATTTCCCAAAGTGGTCCTGAGTGACCCTGATTGTGACAGCCCTGCTTTAACCTCCTCAGACCCTGCGTCCATATGGGGACGTTACATTTAGGCTCTGCTGCACCTCATACTTCATTCTGCTCAATAGTGTTTTAGACTTTGTTCATCCATGTTGACTTTGTTGTGTTATGCTATCAAATAAAGCCATCGTCCCATCTGAGGGCATTTTTACAAAAGTAACAACCATGGAACAAAATCCAACTTCCTGTTCAAAGAGGAAGTTGAGTTTATCTGCATATCAGGTCCATGAGATCACAAATATGTAGGAGAAATGAAAAATGCCTCAGAAACAGGAGCTCAGGTCTCAGGAGGTTAAAGTGTGAATGAGGTCTGCACATTCTCACTGCTCATTCCTCCTTCATGAACAACAGTTTGTGCACGGGAAAAGTCACACACATGCTTTTTGTCACACATCATTTCTACATCCAGCCCAGGTGATTTTTAGCATTACAAAGTTTTTCTCTCACAGCTTTCTTTGAAACGTGTTGCTGACATTAAATTCAGAATGAGGCTTCAGATCAATCTGTGTCTGTGCCAGTTTGAACTCAATATCAGCTTTACATGATTTAGCTTTGCATTTGTTTCTACTTTCATTTCTCACACAGAGAAACTCAGCGGTTGTTTACTGGTCAAATCTCCTTGAATCCAATCAAAGCATTCAGCATTACATTTGGACTTTTACAGGAGAATAAAGTTCCATTTGAGTTTCAGGCTTTTACTGTACTGAGCTTCAAGAAGAGCTTTTCCAAATGTTTAACCCACCATATTTACACAATCACAAGCATCATTTCACATCCTGTTCAACAACTAGAAACACAATCTCAATAAGAAGCACAATTATAATTATCTTTAATCTACAAATAATGGCTGATCTGTTTCTGATTGGATTAAACTGCACAGAGAGTTTATTAAAGGATTTGATGTCATTAGAATTAAACTCAAGTGTAAATACAACTGATTTGTGTGTCAATATTTATGTACCAACATGTGACATTAATATCTTTTTAAATCTGGGAGCTAAAACCTTTTGTTTTTATTATCATCAGTTTGTCTCATAAACACCAAGAATCAAGCTTAAGATGTGACCTTTGACCTCCAACATTGTGACTCTGTGCTCTGTAATAACTGTATTCCTCAGGTATTCTAATGTGGGATTTGATGGATCTAATATGTGACTCATATATGACTCCTCACAGAGACTGAGCTGCACATGTGTACAGATACATACAGGTAGAAGAACTCCTTCATGTGTTTCTCAGTGACTTTGATGATGTTTTCAGTCCAAACTAGTTTCTCTGTGGGAAAATAACCTGATGTTGATCCACACTGAAGCTTTGCTGTGTTAGTGGGAATGCAACAGTTCAGTGAAGCTGATCTAACAGACAGCAGCATTTTGATTCCTGCTCAATGAATCATCTTCACATTTACAGCACAAACAGGCTCTTACTTTGAGTCTGACGGTTCATTACTGAAGTCTGGAGAAAAACCTTTGGACCAATCACTCTTCATAGACAGACAGCTGGATCCAGCAACACCGTCTGAGAACAGAGCAACAACCAGACAAACAAGTCTGTAAAAGACACACACACACACACACACACACACACACACACACACACACACACACACACACACACACACACACACACACACACAGCCAGCACTCACACTTTAAATTAAAATGTTCTTATAGATCGTTCTCACGCAGCTGTTTGAACTGAATGGTTAATTAGGGCTCTACGTAGAATAGAACATTTATTAATGAAACTAGTAACACCTGGGTTTACTTACAATGCTGTTATACCTGCATCCTGCTGAAGTGTTTGTTGTAAAAAAGGTTTCAGTCCACAGAGACGCTCAGAGACTCTGACAGTAGAAGAAGAAGAAGGTTGGACTCACACTCACCTGGTTTTCCTCCTCCTGCTCTGACTGTAAGATGAAGTCTGAACTCTGAATACTTTCAGTTCTTCCTCACCTGTATAGAGTAGCTCCTCCCCTCTCCATTAACAGGTGAATACATGATCTCATCAAAGGTTGTTCAAGATTTTCACATCCATTTTTTCTAGTGAGTAAAGCAGCATCCTGACTGCATGCATGTCTATTCTGAAAGCTCTCAGGCCTTGTGTCATTACAGTTTTTCTCAATTGCCAAAACACTGAATCTTGTTGTCTGAACCAAATGCTCAGTGCCCTGAACCCATTTATTGAAATGGTCACCTTTTTGGCCGAACCTTAACCACTTTTCACCTTGTTAGACACAACTTGCAAACATATTTTCACTCACTAAAACAACATTGTTTGCTTTTGAGCTCTGTTTGAAGTGTTTTGAGGCAATAGTTTGGTTTTGCAGGAAGAGTCAGAGGTTTTGTGAACGTCATTTGAAAATTGAGTTTTGTGTTTACAGATTAGAGACATGGAGGGATGGTTTCAAGAAATGTGTCTTGGCACTTCAGAAAAACTGTAATCTGCATCTGTTTTTGTGTGTTGACCTCCATGCAGTCAGGCTGTATATTTCTTTAGTTTTGGGGGTATATGACAATATCTATCAATGTAAACATCTGAGCAGTTTTAGAGTGAATTTGGTTTTGTAGTTATTCCCATTGCTGCTGTACAAACTAAATTTGATAACAAGGCTCCTTTAAAGAGTGTAAAACAGCCTTTAAGTTGTAGCTGCTCTAATGACAGAGTCATAAACAAGGCAGAGAAGTTGTGGAGCCTGTTTTGTGTCTGATTGTCAGGCTCGTCAGCTTCATGGTGTGTGTTCTATTTGTAGGAGTGAGCTGCAGGGACTGATGAACTGTAGTGTGTATTGTGGTGAACAGCTACTGCTTGAATATCTGACTGTTAAATGTCGGCCACATTATCGGCCTCATGAGTTTGCGACAGTGTTTGTCATGGCTGTTTACATACTGCCGGGTGTTGAGGCTAATGTGGCACTGAAGGAGCGACACAACACCAACAGCTCCTTCAGAGCACCTGGAGGCATTTTATGTGGTTGGACTTTAACCATGGAAACCTGACAGACATTGTGCCAAAGTTTTACCAGCATGTCACCGTACCAACACGGGGGAATAACACACTGGACTGTATCTACACTAACAAATGAGACGCATACAAAGACATCCCCCGCCCCCACCTCGGCCTCTCTGACCACATCTCCATCATACTGGTCCCCCCATCACTCCCTGCTGTCTGTGAGGGAAAGCTGGATCTGGAGGACTATACTTCTGCTGTCCTCAGATACATAAACAAATGTTGGGGATGTTACCACCACCAGGACTGTGTCGTGCTACCCTAACCAGAAACCCTGGCTGGATGCAGAGGTTTGCTCTCTGTTGAAAGCAAAGGATGCTGCCTTCAGGTTTACTGACTCAGAGACACTCAGGAGGGCCAGAATAGAGCTGACTGTTGGCATAAAGAGGGTCAAAGCCACATATGCTCAGAAGGTCCAGGGACTCTTCTAGCAGGATCTACGGAGCATGTGGAAGGGCATCAAGTGCATCACAGACTATATCCCCAGAGATGCAAAATGCCCCACACAGCAAATTCAAAAGTGCTACTTTTCCAGAGTTCGAGTATGTAGAGTTGTTTTTTTTACACTGTGGAGTTCATTAGTAATTAGATACACTTCCAGTGTTGCAACAGTGTCTCCTATTGGTGTCAGGTATTTCTGCAGTGTTAGTGAAGAGTTTATATTAAACTCACTAACTCTCACGGTGTGTATTTGTGATTGAGTCTTCACGGTTCGCATTTTACGTACCGTGCGTGTGCACGTCGGGTGCGTATCTGTTGCGACGTACTCTGAATGCGCATGCACCAAACAAGCAGACGGCGGTTATTTTTCGGCGGGATTAACTAGTTTGGATATAATGCCTTTTCAGACAACAGAAAATACAGGTAAGTACATTGACAGTTATGTATGTACATTTAATTTTCACCAAATGTTAGTGGCATCAGCTGACAATTAAATGTATCGCAAGACGTGCTAAATGTCAACTCAAGGCAGATGTACAATTTATCGGTGCTAGTTGAAAATTTTTTTTTTTTAAACTAAGGAGACAGACATGTCATTATTCCCACTGATTTTCTCAAAAACTGTACTTTCTGTTCCCTCCATGTTCTGTTCGCTGTGTTTGCCCTTCTGTCCTGCTCCTTCACCGGTTGCTCTCGAGATCTAGCACCTGCTGCTGATTAGCATTTCCACCTTTAGTGGCTTCTTGTCTTGTAGCGTAACTTAGGATGCCTAAAGAGTACCAGTCATAGCCGATATAATGCAATGAAAGCCACTATCCCATCCACACCCTAGTTCTTCCGCAATTTTGAAAAACTTGCTACGCCATTTTGACCCAACCCTGTTGCACTGTTCTAGCTAGCGGATGATCGCCAGGCGCCTTGCTGAGATGCCCTTGCACTGGGCTGAGGATTTCACGCTTCACTTTCGGAACTCTGCTGTCACTGAATTTAATGACGAAACGCTATTATCGCTATTACTGCATTTCATTTTAATTCTGCAGCTCGAGTATCACTGTGTAAGCAGAGCATTCCATACTCTCTGTCGCTGTGACGGATTTCCATTATTTGAAAAAAAAACAAAAAAAAAACGACCCTTTAACACGAGTGGATCATCGCTGTTGTGCTGGCTGTGCTGAGAAGGTCAGCTGTTATTTTTTTTTCTTTATTGCAGCTGTAGCCACCAGAACAGGTTGCTATAACCACAGACTCTATAAACACACCTAGTCTCCAGCATGGTAGCCAAGCAGCATATTATTCGGCGCTGAATGGCTAATGCTACACACAAACTATATAAAACTTAAAAATTTTAAACGCAGCAAGAAAAAACAAACAAAAAAACAACACTTAATGGAAGCTGTCTCTCAGCCTTCATTGGGGATGGGCAAACATGGCATAGCTGCTCCCCTGCCTCAATTTTATTTTTTTTCTTAGTTAGATTAGGCATGACCACAAGGGTCTGCCTTTACACTCTATGAACCAGTGACTGTTAAAACCCATAACAGTTTTGCTCTGCTTGTATGGTGGTGACACTGTTAACATGACCAGGTCACCGTTTAAGTAATGTTGAACTTATATTTTTTTCTCAGATATCTGTGACAATGCTCTTTAAAGTCCAATATGCAGGAAAGAAACGCTACATCAAACTCAATGGAGCGTCATATTCAACATTTTTGAGACAAGGTAATGTTTTTTGGTTTATTCAAGTTGACCTGCTTAAAATCCTACATTATATTTTTGCCTGCATTTTTATATATTTGTTCACCTTTTGTCATAGAAGTAAATTTGCAGGAATATTAGTGATACATAAAGAACTGACAGAATTCTATATTTGAACAATTTAGTAATCTCCAAAAATGTAAGTGCATTTACAGCCAAAGAGAAGTTTGACATCCTTGAAGAAACAAATGTATATCTTGTGGATGAAACTGGGACGGAGGTGGATGAAGACGTCTTCAGTGACGTTCTGGAGGAGAAATCCGACATTGTCTGGACTCTCACTGATGCCTCTTCTGTTGAGGGTAACAGTAGCACTACAAAATTAGGCCTATATTATTTCGTACAACTAAAACTGAAGTATAGAAAGTTCAGAAGGTTTTGTTTTTATTTATGTTTTTAGTACTTTGTAACCCGGTAGAGAAAAGTGCTCTATTTCTCTTCTTTTATTTGTTTTATGTATACATTTTATTTTGAAAAACATTTTATTTTGAAAAGAGGAAGTGTTGATCCTCTCTCTTTGAGTTTACATCCTGTTTGACGGTCGTTGCTAATGATCGTGCTGCGTGAGCGAGGTTTTCACCCACACGTTGCTGACCGAGCATCGTAGAAACTTTCCAGTCTCTGAGCACGAAGCAGAGAGGCTGCACGACGATTCCTCTGTTGTGTTCTACTTATACACCATCTTGGCTAGGTTTCTAATGCTGATTTAGAGACCATCTGGTTGGACTGAATGGATTTCTCCTTGACTGGAGATGGCGAGCCTGAGCCCGGAACTGGATTCCTGAACGGAGAACCACATTCGTTTCTTCAGCACTGATTCATCTTGTGGTAACTACTCACCACAAGATCTGGAACACTATTTGACTGAAAAGAAAAAAAAACTGAATGGTACCAGACGACTAAAACAAAGACAGACTCTGACTAAACAAACTATGGGTACTAATGGGAACATGAACCAACCTGATGTGGACTTTTGAATACCAGTTTGTGAAGTTGAATTCTTGTTTATGCTTTTGTTCCATGTTTAAAATATACTAATTGTTTAACTCATTTCCTGGCTCCAGCTATTTCCTTGCGTATCACTCCTAGCTTACAATACCTCATCCGAACCTAGATGCTGGTCTGTTACTCTTACATACTTAGACCTAGTTTAAGTAAAGGGTTACATAAGAGCAAACGTGGCGAGCCAGCCAGGAGGTATTGGCTACTTAATCTGCAGTAGTAATTGCTCAAAATGGAGATTATTCAAAAACAATCAATTAAGATCCCAAATGCAGTGATTGTGAGTGGAATAGCTGGAGATGAGCGAGATGATGAGGTGGTTGACTTCTTAAAACAATATGGATCGGTTGCTAGAGTCATAACTGTAGATGACCACACCTCAAAGCTTTTCCCGAGTTTTATTGTGGAATACAATACAGGAGCCGCTGTTAAAGCTCTAGACCCATTGCCATGTACTCATGTGTCTGATAGTAGTGTTACCTACCAGATACGGTCTCTGGCCGATGTGTACACACAGAGTGTTGGTGATAGCACTACAAAGTCGTATCTCACTGATATTCACAACCTAGCTAAGATGAGTGGGAGGGAATATGCAGACGTCCTGAAGGATGTGATTTCCCAAATTAACGAGTCGATCAAAGATCTTGTGAATAATGTACCCGAACAAGCAGATGTACCTGATAACCTACCTGAGTCTCCACGGGTCGAGCCACAGCTCCCTGCAATGGCCACTAACATTAAAGGTGCACAACAAAATCCTGACAGTCCATCACATTCTGCTCCCAGTAGCTTTACTCGGAGTGTGCCAGCCCTCCTTGCACATGAGCTCAACCCACCTGAAGTGCAGCGTGTCGTGGTTGAGCATATTGTAAAGAGAGATGACTTCGCAGTGCAGCAGTCTTCTCACAGACTACGGCCTTTTTCTGGTAAAGAACCCCGTCTTGCTTCCGAACCTGATTTTGATTCCTGGCGTTCCAGTGTGGAATTAATCATGACGGATCCTGCCATAACAGAACTGCAAAAAACTCACCGGATTCTTGAGAGCCTCTTGCCCCCAGCAGCTGATGTTGTTAAACATTTGAGTCCTAACAGCTTACCTGCTGAATATCTTCAGTTGCTAGATTCAGCCTATGGTACTGTACAAGATGGGGGAGAACTGTATGCCAAGTTTCTCGACACCTTCCAAAATCCAGGGGAGAAACCATCAGCATATTTGCAGCGTCTTCAAGTAGCTTTGAATCTTGCTGTAAAGCGAGGAGGAGCCTCAGGCAATGACGTTGACCGGCATCTTCTCACGCAATTTTGTAGAGGTTGTTGGGACAATTCCCTTCTTACTGAACTCCAGCTAAAACAAAAGAGAACAAATCCCCCAAGCTTTCCTGAGCTTCTGTTGTCGTTGCGTACAGAAGAAGATCAGTATGCTGCTAAAACCAAGCGCATGAGACAACATTTGGGCCATCCAAAGCAAAAAGTGACATCATATGCGCAGTCTGCTAAAGGTTACTTGGAAGATGAGAATGACAACATTGCTACCCTAAGCACAGTTGCTCAAGAGCTCTCTAAACAAGTTGCAGAAATTCAAAGTCAGCTGGTAAAACTAACTGCAAAGCCATCAAGACAGAAAGCCCAAAACTCAAAAAGTATGTCTGCTGCGAAACTGAAAGAGAAACAGAAACTAGATAAAATCGCCAAAGACCCTACTGAACAAACGGTTAAAGCTCCAAGCTCAAAACCTAGACCGTGGTATTGTTTCCAGTGTGGCGAAGATGGTCACATTAAGCCTCACTGCGAAAACAAACCAAATCCAGAACTAGTCACAGAAAAACGGAAGCTACTTAGAGAGAGACAGAAGAAGTGGGAAACTGAAAACCCCACAGTTGCTACTGAACAGTTAAACTGCAGTCAGTCTCTGTTATGGGGCGAATGGAGGCTGTAGCAAGACAATCCAGTCCCAATAAAGCTAAACGCAGACTACATGCTAACCTTAAGCAATCTGTTGCTAAACGGCAAAATTATTTGCCAAAGGGGTTAGTTGGATCCAAATGCACAGCTTCAGTGAAGATAGCTGGTGTTAATGTAAACTGTCTTCTTGATTCAGGGTCACAAGTGACTACCATTTCAGAGTCATTTTACAAGCAGAACTTCCCAGACCAAAGCCTCAAACCCCTCTATAACCTATTAGAAGTAGAAGGTGCCGCTGGACAGCCTGTTCCCTACTTAGGTTATATAGA
Source organism: Archocentrus centrarchus (assembly GCF_007364275.1). Lineage (NCBI taxonomy): Eukaryota > Metazoa > Chordata > Actinopteri > Cichliformes > Cichlidae > Archocentrus > Archocentrus centrarchus. Next base: position 35,404,102 of record NC_044361.1, on the reverse strand, counting down.
GATTTCTATTACCTTCCCAGAAGAGTTTCTTGAAATGGAGGCTGAGATACAAACCTTGGCTCTTGTCATTCCAGATGTTCACCCTGAAAGCCAGATACCAGTGTTAGTTGGGACCAACACACTTGATATTCTGTATGAGATGTATTTAGGCACTAAAACACCTGATCACTCACCAGGCCCTTATGGCTTCAAAGCACTTCTTAAGACCCTTGAACTAAGGCACGAACATGCTAACAATGGTACTATAGGGATAGTTTCCCTATCAGGCAAGACTGCAGCTGTCATCCCAGCTGGTCACACTGTAGTTTTAGAAGGGTCCGCCAATGTCCATTGTGCCTTTACCAACAGATGTGCCCTAGTTGAACATCCCGACCAGTCCTCCTTGCCTGGAGGCCTTTGTGTTAAGAGTTGTTTGATAACTCTTCCCTCTCGAGCTCCATACAAAGTTCCTGTGGTTATCACTAATGAGTCAGACCAAGATGTTGCTATTCCTCCTACTCGCGTTATTGCAGAGTTGGGAGCTTTTCAGTGCATTCTCACACAGCACAATGTCGTCAATGCAAGTGAGCCAAGCAGAGATAAAGAGTCCCCGCTGAGTTTTCATTTTGGTGATTCCCCTATTCCCCCAGATTGGAAGGAGCGAATAACCAAAAGGCTCAATGAGATCCCCGAGGTGTTTGCTCACCATGATCTTGATTTCGGGTGTACCGATAAAGTGAAACACCAGATAAAGCTTCATGATGAGACTTCATTCAAGCAGCGTGCACGACCTATACACCCTCAAGATGTTGAGGCTGTTCGCCAACACCTTCAAGAGTTGCTTGCTGCTGGTGTCATAAGAGAGTCTCAGTCCCCTTATTCGTCACCAATAGTTGTGGTGCGTAAACGGAACAATGATGTTCGTCTGTGTGTAGATTACCGCAAACTTAATCTACAAACAGTAAAAGATGCCTATGCACTTCCTCATCTGGAAGAAGCATTCTCAGCACTCACTGGTTCCAAGTGGTTTACGGTGCTCGATCTTAAATCTGGTTATTACCAGATTGAGGTTGACGAAGCAGATAAAGCTAAAACAGCATTCGTGACTCCACTTGGTTTTTGGGAGTTTAATCGAATGCCGCAAGGCATAACAAACGCACCAAGCACCTTCCAGAGGCTGATGGAGCGGTGCGTAGGCGACATGAATTTAAAGGAAGTTTTAGTCTTCCTAGATGATCTAATAATCTTTTCCAGTTCCTTGGAAGAGCACGAACACCGACTCATGCAAGTACTCTACCGTCTTAAGGAGTATGGACTAAAGTTATCTCCGGAGAAGTGTAAATTCTTCCAAACATCCGTCCGATACCTTGGTCATGTGATCTCCGAAAGTGGTGTAGAGACCGATCCTGAAAAAGTCAAAGCCTTAAAGACCTGGCCAAGACCCAAAAATCTCAGAGAACTGAGGTCCTTCCTAGGATTCTCAGGCTACTACAGGCGTTTCATTAAAGGTTACTCAAAGATAGTACGTCCACTCAATGAACTCACTCGTGGGTATCCACCATCCCGCAAAGGTGCCAAGACCAAATCAGTAACCAATCAGACCTATTTCGATCCCAAACTGCCTTTTGAGGACCGATGGACACCAGATTGTCAGGAAGCTTTTGAAACAGTCATTGACAAACTCACATCAGCCCCTATCCTTGGGTTTGCAGACCCCAAGCTGCCCTATATTCTTCACACGGATGCCAGTACAACTGGTTTAGGTGCAGCGTTGTACCAAGAACAAGAAGGTCAACTGAGGGCCATAGCTTTCGCCAGTCGTGGATTGTCAAGAAGTGAGTCCCGATATCCTGCTCATAAATTAGAGTTTCTGGCACTCAAGTGGTCTGTTACTGAAAAGTTTCATGACTACTTATATGGTAGCCAGTTTACTGTTGTCACCGACAGTAATCCCTTAACGTACATACTCACCTCTGCCAAGTTAGACGCCACAAGTTATAGGTGGCTAGCATCTTTGTCTAACTATTCTTTCAAACTTCAGTACCGAGCAGGCAAGCAAAATCTAGACGCAGATGGTCTGTCTAGACGCCCTCATGGTGAACTCATAAATGATGTCCAGTCAAAGAAAGAGCAGGAGCGTGTAAATCGCTTCATTGAGTGTCACTTAGTTGACACTGACGCCACAGAGCTTGTTGATCGCGATGTTGTTCAAGCCATTTGTCAAAGCCATCTTGTTAAGAACCCAGATGACAATAATGACTATGGCATTACACTCGTAGAGTCACTTACAATCTCAGGTGATGCAATTCCAGACATCTTTGGTAAAGAAGGTGAGCATGGCTTACCAACAGTTCCGGCTTTGTCTAAAGCAGAGCTAAAGGACAAACAAAGAACAGACACAACAATCAGAGAAGTGATTGTCCTGCTAGAAACCGGTCAAACTCCTCCACCAGCCATCAGAAAAGAACTCACAGATCTCCCTCTCTTTTTAAGAGAGCTGAATCGGTTGGTGTTACATGATGAGGTGTTATACCGGAAAAGACATAATGGGAATCAGGTGACTTTTCAGCTTGTTCTACCTGAGGAGCTCAGATGTTCTGTGCTCCACCATTTGCACAATGATATGGGCCATTTGGGAATAGACAGAACTCTTGACTTAGTCAGGACTAGATTCTATTGGCCTCGGATGTCTACAGATGTAGAACAAAAAGTAAAAACATGTGATCGCTGTACTAGACGGAAGTGTCTTCCTAAAAAAGCAGCTAGCCTAGTCAACATAACAACCTCAAGACCACTAGAGCTAGTCTGTATGGACTTTCTCAGTCTGGAACCAGACAGCAGAAATACCAGAGACATACTTGTAATGACTGATCATTTTACAAAGTTTGCAATCGCCCTGCCAACTCCAAACCAGAAAGCAAAAACGGTAGCCAAGTGTCTATGGGACCATTTTATCGTCCACTATGGCATACCAGAACGCCTTCATAGCGATCAAGGTCCCGACTTTGAATCAAAGTTGATAAAGGAGTTATGTGAGATTTCAGGAATCAGGAAAACAAGAACAACCCCTTACCACCCACGGGGTAATCCTGTCGAAAGATTCAATAGGACCTTGCTCAGTATGTTAGGAACACTTGACAACGAACAGAAATATCACTGGAAAGACTATGTTATGCCCTTAGTGCATGCATATAACTGCACGCGCAGTGATGTAACAGGGTTCACACCCTATGAACTAATGTTTGGTAGAAAGCCCAGACTACCAGTCGATCTTGCCTATGGACTTCCTTTGAACAAAGATCAGAAAGTGTCTCATTCCCAATATGTGCAAAATCTCAAATCTCGGCTAGAGGAAAGCTATAAGCTAGCATCAAGAAACGCACAAAAGGTTGCAGACAAGAACAAGGCCAGATTTGATCACAGAGTCACAGTTTCTAACCTTGAACCCGGAGATAGGGTTTTGGTTCGGAACGTGCGACTACGTGGCAAGAATAAACTTGCAGATAAATGGGAGGCAGATATACATGTTGTGGTCAGACGTGCAGGAGACCTACCAGTTTATGTTGTGAAACCAGAGTCAAAAGAAGGTCCCTCTCGCACACTACACAGAGATCTCTTGCTCCCATGTGGTTTCCTTCCTGTATCAATTGAGGAGACACGTGAGCCCAAATCTATTCGTCGACCTCGGACTCGTCAAACTGCCAATACAGAGGATACTGAACTCGAGGAATCTAATGAAACCGACCATGAGTTTTTCATCCCATGGGTTGAGGAATCCCCATGTCAAAGGATCACTCGATTTACCACAGTACATGAGTATTCCAAACCGTCACCGAACATGGACATCTTACCTGAACCTTCTGCTGGACAGGATGGATCAGAGGAAAATATTGAACCTGAAGAACTTGAAGATCACTCGCTTCTGGAACTGAGTGTGGCAATCTGCCAAGCCCTAATGAATCTGTGGATGAGGAACCAGGTACCTTACCTGATAAATCTCCTGAGGAGGCAGGAAAGGAACTAGGAGACCATCCCAAAAACTTACCTGAAGGATTACAAAGTGATGATCCTATTACAACTCAACCTTTGAGGAGGTCAGAGCGAAACAGACAACCACCCAGAAGACTTGACTATCAGGATTTGGGAAATCCTCTAGTGACTGTTGTGAAATCTTTGTTTCAGGGATTGAGTACAGCTTTTACAAACTCCCTGAATGACAGAAATGGACACTATGGAATATACATGCAACGAGACGTGCATGATATTCAACAGGGGAGGGTGTAACCCGGTAGAGAAAAGTGCTCTATTTCTCTTCTTTTATTTGTTTTATGTATACATTTTATTTTGAAAAACATTTTATTTTGAAAAGAGGAAGTGTTGATCCTCTCTCTTTGAGTTTACATCCTGTTTGACGGTCGTTGCTAATGATCGTGCTGCGTGAGCGAGGTTTTCACCCACACGTTGCTGACCGAGCATCATAGAAACTTTCCAGTCTCTGAGCACGAAGCAGAGAGGCTGCACGACGATTCCTCTGTTGTGTTCTACTTATACACCATCTTGGCTAGGTTTCTAATGCTGATTTAGAGACCATCTGGTTGGACTGAATGGATTTCTCCTTGACTGGAGATGGCGAGCCTGAGCCCGGAACTGGATTCCTGAACGGAGAACCACATTCGTTTCTTCAGCACTGATTCATCTTGTGGTAACTACTCACCACAAGATCTGGAACACTATTTGACTGAAAAGAAAAAAAAACTGAATGGTACCAGACGACTAAAACAAAGACAGACTCTGACTAAACAAACTATGGGTACTAATGGGAACATGAACCAACCTGATGTGGACTTTTGAATACCAGTTTGTGAAGTTGAATTCTTGTTTATGCTTTTGTTCCATGTTTAAAATATACTAATTGTTTAACTCATTTCCTGGCTCCAGCTATTTCCTTGCGTATCACTCCTAGCTTACAATACCTCATCCGAACCTAGATGCTGGTCTGTTACTCTTACATACTTAGACCTAGTTTAAGTAAAGGGTTACAACTTCAATTACATCACAGACAAAATCATTCTCTCACTGTAGGCACAGATTATGTAATGGTGGTCCACTATCTCTTTGTATTGCTGGTTTCTCCTTAGAATCTCCAATGCAGTCTTCATGCACAGACACTCTCTCTGTGTCATCACGTTCATCGGACAGTGATCTTTCGTTCATGTCCCCTAAACGAAGATGCATTGATGACACCTTGATGATGTCCCCAAGAAGAGATTCAAGTGATGACATTTCCTTACAAGCCAAAGAGGTGATATTTTCACTTTATTTATATAAAATTACTTGGTTTAATTATGTGGGAAATAGTTTCTGAATGGAGTGGGGCCAATCTAATAGCTGTGTGAGACACAGATACTGCATTTCTCCACTATTTTACCTTTCAAATTAAACTTTACATTCTTATTTTAACACAGTTGCATATATTAGCTGCAAACTGAAAAAATGTGAGTGGGTTGACAAATGTATTTGGATGACTGAATAAACCTGTATTTCAATAACTTTGGATGTTTCACACTTTTAAGCTTGTCAAAACACTCCTGGATGCTAAGCCAGGAGGAGAGAAGATACTCAAAGAATACACACAAACAGGGGAGGTTAAAGACCCATTACGACAAAAACTGGTCAACATGGTTGTAGCAGCAATGATTGAGCAGTATGGGTAAGTTGTTTTTGTTACACTTGTAAAGACAGGATACTCAGATACACATGAAAATAAAAATGTCAGGCCATGGAAAAAAGAAATCCTCATCAGAGTCTAATATTAAAATCATGTTAAGGACTGCTCCACCGATGGATGTCAGGACACGTTATGCATTGGGAATTGTCACCCTGTTCCCTTGTCTGAAAGATCCGTACTCTGAAAAAGGATATGTGAGTATTCCCATTGAGTAAAAAGTTTTAGAGAAATATTGTGATAAGTATTTAAGGATTAAACTTTTTTTTTTTTTTTTCCTGGCAAATAATGTTATTCACTGCAGGAGCACTTTTTTGATTCCAAAAGTAATGAAGGCTACATCGCTTGGAAACTGAAAAACATGCAGCGCGAACTCAGCAGTGGCAGCAGGAGGGGCAGCAACACCAGTCGCGATCCATCGAGCAACAGAGGACCACAGTTTGCAAGGGCTGTGACTGCGGAGCATCAGTTGGAGGGTGACCAGTGCAGAGAGGCCATTTCCCTTCTGAGGCACACCACAGATGAAAGGCAGATCTTCTTGAAAATGGAACAAACATTTCAGTACAGACAAGCACTGATTCACGATTCTGAGAAGTGTGAGACCCTCCTCAGCGTGTTCCCAAGATTCCTTGATACAAGAGGCCTGGTGAGTCCACTTTGAACAGAAAATCTTAAGATGAAGGCTTTGCTCTAAAATTTTTTTATTCTTCACAGCTGCTTTGATACATTAATAAATCCAGCAAAGCATCTCCCTTTTCTTAATGCTGACATGTACGCATGTGCACACGCCAATCAAGTTTGGCAGTTCCTTTTAACTTTACCTCCTTTAGGTCACATCAGTAATAGTGGCTAGCTGAACGTTATCTTTTCACCTCAACTCAGTGTATCTTGTCTTGTTTTCTCCTGCATTGATGTTCCATGTAATTTATAATTTAATGTAGATTTTTTTCTGTTCTTTTTTTGTTTTTTTTTCTTTAAGGTGCTGCAGGATTTCCAAATGATGTTTGGAGAGGAAATCTCATCAAAACTAATGGAAAAGTGGGAAACCTCTTTGAGGCAGAAAGTCATCAAAGAAGCAAACAACCTCACTAGGACGCCGATGCTGGAGTCTCTCCTTCAGTCTGCTCAGGAGAACCCAGAGGACAACGAAGAATCATCAGGTTAGTCCTAGCTTTGGCATACTTCTTTTTAAAATGTGCAGATTATTGGAATCACTTTTTCCATTACATTGACAAAATATCACAACTTAGTTGAATGATGCATTTTTTGCAAATAACCAACAAATGTCTTTTTTTATAGAGCAATTATGAATAGCATATCTGACAGTGTTTCATTTAAATCTTGTAGAGTCTGCCTGGAAGAGTGACATGGCAGCACTGTTGCTGTTGGTGTACCTTCTGCTTCCACCTCCTAGTGGGAAGAAGAGGGCTGTGAAAATCACTGTTCGAGAAGCTCTGAGCCACGTTGTCTGGTTTCACAAAGTAAATGGCCCCAATCTTGAGTGAAGTGTGTGTTTATAGTGAAGTTGGAAAGCTGTTATCTGATTTTTATTTTTGTTCCACTGAAAATTTTCTTTCAGTCATGCCGCAACCTTCAAGAGACAACAAGCTCAGTCCAGGGGAGGCAGCCCTACATTTTAGCAGTTGGAACATCGCGTCGCACCATCAATGACTACTACATTGTTGTGGATCGTCAACTCATTCCCTGCAAGGCTAAGTCTTCAATTTCAGCCTTTGATGAACTTTTCAAAGCACACTATGTGTTTGGCATTTCTTATGATCAGGCCCTGCACAATATGTACACATTTGTGCAGACCACCATTTACAATATTGATGTTGGTCTGTGTCATGAAAGCCCCAGGGTGAAGGATCTTAGAGCGAAGCTCCTTAACGGAGTGAACTAAATTAACAAATCGAACAAGATGCTTCAATGTTTTGTTTGCAAGTGTTTGTTTTGCTCTGTCAAAGATTTGGTTCGCCATCTTAAGTTCTCTCATGGCTTTTACCCCGGTTTGAAATTTAAACTGTTATGTGACCAAGACGGCTGTTGTCAGAGATTTTGCACATTTTCAGGCTTTCGAAAACATCTTCATAACAGGCACAGAGCTTGTATTGTGGATAATTTTGAGGTAACACGCCCTAATTTAGCAGTAGATCAGTCATTTGAGTGTTCTTCTGAAGAGCCACCTTGTTCTTCTGAAGAGCCACCACATAGTTTGCAAAGCAGTGAAAGAAATAGGCAAAATACTCAAGAGATGTGTGCATCTCTGATTGGAAAACTGCTTGGCTGCGGTGTGGCAACCACTGTAATAAAGTCTGTTGTACAAACTGTAGAGGAACTTGTAGATGAAGTTCAAACAAATATACAAGATGATGTTCTAAACATATGTTCTGACAATGAGAATTTGAAAGTCCAATTCGAGGATTATTTCAGAAGTGTAGGAAATCCATTCAGTGATGTTAACACAGAGACAAAATGGAAGAAACATTTTGTGGAAAAATGGGGGGTGGTCGAACCTGTCGAGATTGCCCTTGGCGTACGGTATGATGCACGAAGAAATCAAACCTCCTGTACATATGATCAGGTTCCAGTAACAGACAAGTTTGTTTACATTCCCATATTAGAGACTTTAAAATTTATTTTTTCCAACAAAGAGATATGTAGCCATTTTGTTCAGCCTTCAGGTCAACATGGAGTGTACAAAGATTTCTGTGATGGTAGTTATTTTAAATCTCATCCCCTCTTCTCCAACAACAAAAATGCTCTTCAAATTCAGATTTTCTTTGACGAGTTTGAAACTGCTAATCCACTTGGGTCTAAACATGGAATTCATAAAATTGGAAGCATCTACTTTGTTCTTAGAAACTTGAGTCCAAAAATTAATTCTGCTCTCATGAATATCCATCTTGTTGCACTATTTCACAGTCAGGATGTTAAAAAGTATGGCATCAACTCAATCCTGGAGCCCCTGGTACATGATCTGAAAATCCTTGAGTCCTCAGGAATCGGTGTCCCTTTTTCCAAAAATCCAGTTCATGGAACAGTAGCACAAGTCACTGGGGACAATTTAGGTTTGCATACACTGCTTGGATATGTTGAATCTTTCAGTGCTAACTATTTTTGCCGTTTTTGTGTGGCTAACAAAGATGTCTGTCAAAAGCTTTTCACTGATGATGAACCAGACTTGATACTGCGCAACAAAGAACTCCATGTTCAGCATTGCCTTGATATAGAGGACCCTACAGTGGCGTCATCATTTGGGGTGAAGCGAATTTGCTTACTCAATGATCTGCAGTATTTTAATGTCTTAATGTTTTAATGTTTAATGCATGACATACTGGAGGGTGTCGAGCAATTGGAGTTAAAGTTACTTTTTGGTCACCTCTCGGACAATAAAATCATATCCAAATATGAGGCCACTGAAAGAATATACTCATACAACTATGGATATCTTGAACGAAAGAATCGTCCCAACAGAATAAACTTGGAGCAGATGAGTAATTCCATAGGTCTAAATGCTCTTCAGACATTTTGTTTGATTAGAAATGTCCCACTAATATTTGGAGATGTCGTGCCAGAAGGCAATGCTTATTGGAGACTATTGCTGCTGCTGCTTCAAATTCTCAATATTGTGTTTTCACCAGTCATTACAGAAGGGATGACCATTTGTTTGAAGCATCTCATTATTGATCATCATCAGCTGTTCAAAGAGCTCTACCCACAGCAAAACTTGATACCCAAACACCACTTCATGATCCATTATCCCAGGATCATACGAAAAATTGGCCCAATTCTTCACTTTTGGTCAACCAGATTTGAGGCAAAGCACAAGTTTTTTAAGAACACTGTAAAAAATTTCAAAAACATCACTAAGACATTAGCCAAAAAACATCAAATGGCAATAGCGTACCACTGGGAGTCATTGCCTTTGAAAGGCGTTGATTCTGGACCTGTAAAGACAGTGAAAGTGTATGAGTTAACAAATGGGGACATGGTGGCAGATAACCTGCATGCTGACATGAACTGTGAGGTGGATGTGGTGTCTTGGGTTGCCTGTTATGGCACAGAGTATCGCCCTGGTCTCATTGTGTGTTCCAAGATTGAAGATGGAATGCCAATATTTAGTCAAATAAGTGACATTATTGTTTTTGCTGGGAATTATTTTCTTGTTGTTGAACACTTTGAGACGCTTGGATTTGATGAGCATTTTCACTCCTACCATGTGGCGAAGGGAAATGAGTTTGATGCTTCTCTTCTGAGGGTTGACCAGTTGCAGTTTTTCCAACCTTTTGACCTTCAGACAACATATGGTTTTGAGAGGAATGATCTGTATGTGGTTCTTGTACATGTGCTGTTGTAGAAGACATTGACAGAGAATTTGTTCTTGTTTTAGACTAACTCTTTCCACAGACTTGTTCAGTACAAACTTACTTTCCTCAAGTTGCTGTATATTTTGAACTCTGATGACATAATGCTATTTTTAACACTTCAGTTACCTGTTTTAAAAATAAAGTCTACTTGGACTTTCTGTTGTTGGTTGCTCATTCATGTGTAAAATTATCTTTAAAGTAAGAGTTAATATTTCTAATTAATGTTAAATTGTAGCTTTGTAGGTGTGCATAAATGAAAAAGAGGGAGTTGTTGGATTTTAACCCTTTTACTACCGCAGGGGTCAGGGTCATCGTGACCCCTGTGGTAGTAGAAGGGTTAAAGCTATAGTACGCAGTGATACAAGTGTCAAAGATCAAATCTATAAAGCTAGAATTCACTCTGTTTTGGTGATGAATAGGCTCTCTTTTCCATGGTACATTGTACTCCATATCATATAGATTAGACACCCTGTCAGAGTTTATTTTTATTCTCTGTCAGTCTGGAAAGAGTCGAATGATATCATTAAAAGAGTTCATTTATACTCTGAAAGTGAAAGAATTTTACACTATTCTGGTGTTATTTATTTAACTCCAATGTCCAGTGTGTTTTCAACACTCGGAATTTGGACCCAAATGATCACCGAGTTCGGTGTAAACTTTACTCTTAAAGTGTAAAATATACACTTCACAATTTGCTGTGCAGGGACCCCTCTCTGTCTGACACACTTAACAAGTTCTACGCCCACTTTGAGGACCCCACCACCTGAAGAAGAGCCCCTCAGCGTGACCCCAAAAGAGGTGAGGAGGATTCTACATCCTCACAAATCTGCTGGCCCAGACAACATCTCTGGCCAGGTGCTAAGGGACTGTGCAGACCAACTCTCTGGGGAGTTGACAGACATTTTCAACTCCTCCCTCACACAAGCAACTGTCCCCACCTGCTTAAAGACCCCCACCATCATCCAAGTGCTCCACAGTGACAGGTCTGAATGACTATTGGCCAGCAGCTCTCTCTCCAATAGTCAAGAAGTGCTTTGAGAGACTGGTTGTGGTCCACATCAAGGACACCATCGATGTGACTGTGGACCCACAGTAACATCGAAGATGCCAAATCCAGTTTTTAGATGTGCTTTATTTAACTAACAAGCTGTGTGTGTGTGTGTGTGGGGGGGGGGGGGGGGGGGGGGGGGGGGGGGGGGGGGGGTTTATGTGTGTTTCTTTCCTTGTGTGTTCTGTTTAGTTTTATTCCCAGTGTTGTGTCCAGTGTGCGTTCCTGTCTCCGTCTAGTTGTTTCCTGGTTTACTTTGTCAGTCTGTGTCTCTTTTGTTGTGTGTTTAGTTTTCCTTTCTTGTCTCATTGTGTGATTGTGTTCAGCTGTGCTCCCACCTGTTGCCTGTTCCCTGATTCCCCCTCTGTGGATTTATTCTCTCAGTCTTCCACTCGTCTCTGGTGGGATTGTTGCTGTGTTCCTCTCCTGTGCCCTCCGTGCTCCCAGTGTTCCGAGTTAGTTTTCCCAGTCTAAGTTTTCCTTTGTTCAGCTTTGTTCTGTTTGCTTCTGTTTCAGCTGTGATGAAGGCCAGTTTTTGTTATTTATATCCACCTGCTCCTGTGTGCTGTTTTTGGGTCCTCACCTCCACACACCCCACACAGCCTGCTCCCACACGGAGACACAACGGTGTTAAATTCCACAGTAATGTGTCAGACAGCACTGAGAGCAGCCCTTTACTCAGATACTAATTCTATATAACTGCAGTCAGACACAGTATGATGGTCTGTCTCTGTTAACTGTGTTCATCAAATCAACTCTAACTTCAGACGATCTCAGCCTGCATCTTTGACTGTGTCACTCACTCCAAGCTGGACACACACAGGACTCGTGACTGTGTCGTCACTTGTTGTATTTTGTTAAGCTCCACATTTGTGTAACACTCCTGTTTGCTTTGGTTTAAACTGCTGGATAAAAATGTTTAAACGTTGTTCTAACTCAGCGACTCGTTGAAAGGACGATCAGACCTTCACTCAGAGGAGTTTCACACCTTTCAGTCAAACATCAGATTTACTATAAATGCTGAATAACAGGATCTGGATTTGGGGCAGATTTTATGAGTAAATTATCATAATGAACTGCAGCAGTTAAAAGTTTTAGCTGAAATGAACAGCGTCACAGTAAAACTTCTGAATACTCTATTTTATTTGACCAGAATAAAACCTGACAGCTCTGTGAAAACATTATTGCTGCAGGCTCTTATCATCCTTTAATAACCACCTTATAAGTTCCCAAAGTTTGACTCAATAAAGTAAAATCCCTTTGAAACATCACAGGTTAGAGCAGCATTCCCTGTACTGTGTTCACTCTAATAATCAGCTAAAAACACAGGACGCTACTTTTCCATGTGAGCTGTAAACTGTTTTATTCATCAAAGAAACTCCAAACATCACAAATCTGTATTTTACGAAGTTTTGCTGTTTTTGCTCACTGTAACTTTGACAAACCCCCACAGACAGGCCGAGTTCACCAACAACATGAGCACTGCTGTTTTCCTGAACACTAGAAACCTTCAATCAGTAAAGATATGCAGGAGTGCAGCTGTCACACACTGTCATCATGCTGAAAACTGAAGGAAACATTTCTGTATTGTCCCACCTTCCATCAATACTCCTGTGTTTGGGTTAAATCTAGGTCCTGATGGTTAATCCCCACTTTGTTTGGATAATTAAACTTAAACCATCTTAAACAACGAGTTACCCTGCCACAGCTTTAAAGGTATTAACAAAGTCCAAATTCTCCCCCATTACATGCAGAAAAACATTATATATAGTTTTTGATCAACCATTGTCACTAACAAGGTATCCACCATATTCGTGATGTAGCTTCTCTAACTGAGTGTCATAGTGAACCAGCATGTGCAACGTTCGGATCAGTTGGTTTTCATTTTCTTATATACCTGTATGAAGAAACATAGGTTGATATAAGTCAGTATTTTTTAACTTTGTCTGTGTGAGACTCACACTTGTGCATTTCAAATGAGGCATGCTTACAGTTGCCCCCATCACATCCTCCTAGTGGGTCTGTGTTTATTCAAAAAAAAAAAAAAAAGGATTTTCATCAGCTTTTCTTTCAAAACATCAGTTACACCTCATGTCCATTTTTTCTTAAGCAAAACTATTCTGTGACAGTCCCCCTTACTAACATGGTTCCACTCTCCTCACATCTGCAGAAAGAACATAGATGTGAACTCACAGAAAGAGTCCTGCATTACTTCATCATCAAGGCCCGATTCTCTCCCCCTCCTCACAGGCAAAAAAAAAACATGGATAGTTTCTTGATCGGGTATTGCCACAAACAAAGTATCCAACATTTTCCTGATGGAGTTTCTCTCATCGTTTGTGTTTTTAAAAAACTCCAAAGTTGCTACATAAGCAGTGTGTTCATCAAATCACAGCCTGCATCTTTTACTGTTTTGTACTCACTCCAAGCTTGACACACAGAACTCGTGACTTTGTAGTCACACGGCGTATTTTGTTAAGCTACACAAGTTATATAACACTCCCATTCGCTTTTGTTTGTTTTTTGTTTGTTTGTTTTTTTTAAAAAATCAAGAACTGACTGGAGCATGAACTTTCAGCTTTAATTCCAGCTGGTTTTTCTTTTCTTTTAATTTTATTCATGATTTTATATAAATAAAAATACATACAGGTGCTGGTCATAAAATTAGAATATCATGAATCATGAATATCTGCCCACTGAAGAAGAGAAGTCGGAGAAAAAAAAAAGAGTGGGAAAAAAGAACATCAAGCAACAAAGAAAAGGAAAGAACCAAGGAAAACAGAAGGAGAGTGGCTACAAGAGCAGGATGAGGATGAGGGAGACTGAAGATTCATCACCACGCAACCTGCAAAACCATCCAATCAGGTGGGAAGCCAGCTAAGAGCGGAGGCAGAGGAGTTCCAGCCAAGGTCAGCTAACGAAAAGCTGTCACATGCTGTTGTAAGCAGTGAATGTCCAGAGGAGGGCGATGAAGTCAGACAAGAACCGGGTACAGCGAGGGAGGACATCACTGAAGTGAGGCAACATGAGTCATCTGAGGAAGCAAATGAAGGAAATCAAGAACAGGTGTCCTCATCTGATGAAGCAGATGAGAGAGCCCCTGAACCCCCAGCAGCTCTCACAAGAAAGGATCCTTTTTCAATGCAGAAACCCACCAAAGACACTTTCATATAACACCTTAGGTCAGCCATCAGTCATACAAAGAATCAAATAATGTCCACAGCTAAGAGTAAAGGACAAGTTCACAGTCACATGTTAAGTTTATGGTTGTGGCAGTTTATAGTGTTGATAGTCGCAAAAGTTAAGAGCAAAAAGTTGATTATTAAATACATGCAGCATTTAAGTGGAATGGTTCATGTGAATCAGACTGTGAATACCAGAACTCAGAATATTTACACAAAGACACTGGGATGTACGGAAGGCCTACAGTAGCAGATGTGTATCTGTGTATTAGTTTACGGGGTAGAGAGTAGGTGACTTTACAGACATTGCCTGGCCAGTAATGTCTGCTGCTGGAATGCGGCATAAAGCGGGAGTGTATGTTATGCCAAAGACTGTTGCTGTACAGAAAGAAAATCTTCAGAGACTGACTCCCAAATAAGCTGCTGCTGTAACCTTTCTGTCAAAGACATGTGTACACTGGGAAATCTGTAATGTTGGAGGGGAGGGTGTGGGACCCACAGTATTGTTTTTGCTTATTGTTACTGTGTTCATTTATCCTCACACTGACATATACTATTTTAGTAGGGTAATTATGATTCCGAAGAGTGAAACTCACACAGGCACAGCTTGAGGTCCCTTCAGTAAGGTGCAGGGGTCTGGTGTCGTTTAGTGCAAGAACAGCCTGTAGAGTGCAGCTTCTCACTGAGCCCAAGTGCTTGTGTTTCTGTGTTCACAGCACAAATGACAATAAAGTGGAACTGTTACAAACTCATGCACGCCTGGAAGTGTCTTCTGTCCAAGTGTGCAACAAAGTAAAAGATCAAAAAGCATTTTTTTTTCAGTATTTTCAGATCTTTCAGGTTTCCAATATGTGTCCCCTCCAATAGTAAACTCATTCCTGCACCCCTTGCCTTCAGGCACAGCGAGGATGAGTATGGAGGAGGCTCCTGCAATCAGAAGGGCTGTTATCAATAATATTTTTCTCCCAAAAATCTCCAACAGCCATATGGAGAGTAAAACTGACAGTATTTCAAAAACACCGAAAAGGAGCCGAGTCCAGAAGATGTTCAGGTTTTCCATATCTAAGTACATGCTGTAGATGGAGAGGCTCAGTGAAACCTTCAAAACGGGAGAAACACACATTTGATCAGAGAGACAAAGTCCTGCATCACGCAACCATCATTTACACCATGGCAACAGTTTTTATAAAGATCTGTGCCAACATAAAATTATTACAAATATACTTTAATTCCATTTTAATTAACTTATCCAGAGATGTTGAACTTACCATGAAGGTATTAAATACAGAAATACTTGGTCAGCAGTGATGATCTGAAGATGATTTTTATTCCTTCTTTGTTCACAGTGTCATTCATGTCAATCTGTGGCAGAAGTAATGCTTAATGTAATTTCATTTGAATATAATTAATATTAATGGGTCTTTCAAGCGATTTATTACACCTGCTGGCTTTGAATCCAAGGTAGAAAATTGTTTAGCGAAATAAAATTTTGTTTAAAATTGTGTTTTTAACTGTTTGTGTGTAACTGGGAATGAAAGCATGTTGGTTTATGTGGATAAATCTGCAGTTTTTTTCATGCGTCTGTTTAATCAAGATGCATTCAAAGCCCCTGTAAGAGCCGCTTTCCTTCTTTCTTTGTATTTTATGCATTTGGACACTAGGGGGCAATTATCGTGAGTTACTGCATTTATACAAGAACGGGTTCATTCATTTAGGTGCATTAATGTGGAAGCACAACAGTTTCTGATCGTGGTCTGTCTCAGGTATGTCTAGTGATGGTAGGATGAGGCCCCGTGAATGTGTCCAATCTTTCCAGCCAATTGGTTCACCAAAAGCCTGATCACATGATGCCCCTCATTAAGTAGTGCTGACATCTGCTGGACATTTGATGTACAGCATTCCTGCTGTTCTGTTACATGTTGGCTGGTGGATCTTTAAGCATAATTGTGCAGTCATTACGTCAAAATCTCCATCTGAGTTATTATAAAACCAGAATCAATAAATCTGTGCTGATCGTGTTATATCAAAGTATCAATAGATCACTTGTGGTATATCAATAAAAAAATGACAGTGTTGGGGGCTCAGGTAATTCCTTCTTCTTGGCATAAGTTCCCCACCCTTATGAAACTCTCTGTCACAGAGGACTGAAGAAGCAGGCGCGCTGAAAGTGAAGTTCAAATGTGTACAGGTGAGGATCCAGGTGTTTCTGATTATGCACAGTGGATAACAGTGGATCGGACCAGTGATGGGTCGGTCGTGAACTATCCGGGACTTTGATTCCTTTGATTGCCTGTCACTTCTTTTGTCTTACACTTTTTAAGAAGACACTGCACACCAGCTAGTAGCTCTTTGGGAATCACATTGTTGGTGCAAAAATACTATTTTATTCCTTTCAAACTGTGTTATCTTCATAGATTCAACAAAAGTATCGAGACAGATTGAAGCTTTTTTTCCTTCAGCTATTTGCCTGCAACAATGTTAACAAGCAAGCAGTCCAAGGTCAAGCAGATAGCTGTAAGTTACCTACACTACATGAATCCAGTCATGGTTAGTCTGATTTATCAGCCAGATCAGCCCCAGAGGGTAGTTAACCTTACTCATTAGACAGCTCACAATAATATGAATTACAGTAATCAAGTTTGTTTTCATATCACAGTAAATCAGTGTCGAAAATGCTTTACAAAAACACACGATACACATAATAAAATACAAACTGGAAAAATGTTAAAATAATGAAAAGCACAACTGGGCTGGCCTTCTTTTCTTATTGCTGGTGTCTACCTTTTTCAGGTAGCTAGTAGGTGGAGCTCACCCAATTTCAGATGTAGCACAACTGAGCATGTCAAGCTCAGGTGTGCTATCAAGCAGTCCTGCCTGAACCTACTGCAGACTCCTATTTGATCCTCTTGGCGGCTGCTTGGCTGACAGTGTTTTGGCACATTCTCACACATACATCATCTGTGCATTCAAACGTGGGATGCACACTGATATGCTGACAGTTGTTCTTTATCATTTTAATTTTTTAAAAAACTGTCAAATTAATGTTTCCAGAAGCTGTGATTGTTCAAATAACATTTTGTTTAGTTTTGTTTAAAAATGGCAGCAAATTGTAACTTTAAAGTCTTGTTGGTGGCGCACACAGACGCAGCGGCTCACGGCTCTTCCTTCCGCTGCTCTTTATTCAATTTTAACATTTCTGTAAAGGCTATGGACAGAAAAATTGACATTTCCATGGAGTGACTCTTAAATCAATTTATCTGAAAATCCAGTTTTTGGAACTTGTGCTTCTTTCCCAATACACACAGTTGTGCATATTTTCAAATATCTGCACCTGTCCAAGTGGTTACTCTTTCTGATTTGAACATTTTATTGTGTTAGACCAGGACAGCTCTGCTCCTAAATAGACTGCTCAGGATTTGATCACTAGACAAACATTGTGCAAACTTCTACTTAACTGTAAAACACACAGCAGGAAATGCTGGAAGATGTTTATGGTTCTTATCAGCTTTGCAGAGTGTAAATGCTGCTTTTGCTCATGTTCTTAAGTCCTGATAAATACACTGATGTCCTGCCATGAACAGAATTTCATTCTAGACACTAACAAAGAATTTACAATGTAACAGATGTGAAGCAAAGGTAATATTTATTGAAAACTTGTGTTTAGACAGAAGGAAAGTATAGAGAAAAAAAGTGGGTGAAAAAAGTCATAAAGATTGTCAGTCAGTTGTAGGATTGCCAAAGCAACAGCAAAGAGTTCTACGTAGTTTCTGGAAAAACCCCATTTCTTTCTTCTTTTTCTTTTTGGGTTTAATTTCTTCACTGTTCACTGAAAAACTGGAAACTGGTACAAATGTTTCACAAACTGACAGGAGCTGAGCAGGAGGTTCCTCTCTGACATCCACTTCAGATAGGGATGGATGTGAAGCAGGAGGTTCCTGACTGGCATCCACTTCAGATAAGGATGGAGGTGAAGCAGGAGGTTCCTCATGTGAATTTGCTTCAGATAAGGATGGAAGTGAAGCAGGAGGTTCCTCGCTGGCATCCACTTCAGATAAGGATGGAGGTGAAGCAGGAGGTTCCTGACTGGCATCCACTTCAGATAGGGATGGAGGTGAAGCAGGAGGTTCCTCTCTGACATCCACCTCAGAAAAGGTTGGAGGTGAAGCAGGAGGTTCCTCTCTGACATCCACCTCAGAAAAGGTTGGAGGTGAAGCAGGAGGTTCCTCTCTGACATCCACCTCAGAAAAGGTTGGAGGTGAAGCAGGAGGTTCCTCTCTGACATCCACTTCAGATAGGGATGGAGGTGAAGCAGGCGGTTCCTCACTGGCATCCACTTCAGAAAAGGTTGGAGGTGAAGCAGGAGGTTCCTCATTGGAATTCACTTCAGACAAGGTTGGAGGTGAAGCAGGAGGTTCCTCATGTGAATTCGCTTCAGATAAGGATGGAGGTGAAGCAGGCGGTTCCTCACTGGCATCCACTTCAGATAGGGATGGAGGTGAAGCAGGAGGTTCCTCACTGGCATCCACTTCAGATAGGGATGGAGGTGAAGCAGGAGGTTCCGGACTGGCATTCACCTCAGAAAAGGTTGGAGGTGAAGCAGGAGGTTCCTCATGTGAATTCACCTCAGAAAAGATTGGAGGTGTAGCAGGGGATTCTACAGGTACAATAATTTTTAAGCCATCTTCAAGCCTCGATGGGCTCTGAGCTGCAGGTGTGTGACCATCCAGCTCTCTTGGGATGTGGGCCTGAAAGAGCTCACATATGCGTTCCTTTGCTACAACAGCAATTTTAGTGAGCAGCGCTGGTGTGATGTTTGAAATGCTGTTGAGCAGAACATCAAGTGGAAATTGCTCTCTAATTTTTTTCAGGATGCTCTGGACCACATCATCTCTGATGGAGCGCGAGAAGATGGCCTGATTTTCTGTTGCTGCGAGAGTCTTGGAGATCTTGTCCAAGGTGGCTTTTGTGACACTAGTGCAGAGGATGCTTAAACTCTGGGACGCCATATTTAAGAGCGGTTGTGGAGGAAGCTCCCAGAAGCCCTGTAGGACTCTGGGAACTACCTCAACCACTACTTCCTCTGCTGTGTGCATTCTGGAGGTCTCTGTTTCCTGCTGCTTCTGTTTCAGGAGCTCAATGTAGCTCTTGACCAGGCTGCAGAGTTTAGGTGTTCTGTAGATTAAAGTTATATGTGTTGTTTTAAACCCAGAAATAATGAAACATGGTAGTTGAACTGTTAATGACTGTTTGTCAAATGGGACTCACTGAAATTCAGGAGGTGTGGCCTCTGGAAACTTGAGGAGCATCCTGGCCTGGAACTCAACGTCCCTCATTTTATTATTAACATTTACTGCCCACACCTGGAACAAAAACACAATAAAGTGTATTTTTCTGTTGAGGTTTTGTGAACATAACAAAAAAAAAGCATCTACAAATGATTACAAGTCTCATCACCTTTCTAGTCTTACCAGTTTGAGAAGAGGTTTGGCCTCTGTTTCCTCCAGATCCTGCAGTTTAAACTCCCAGAGCCTTCAAAGGAAACAAAACAGGTTTTATCTCCGCATTTACTCTTCATTACAACACTGCAAAACCGCATAACAGTACATCTTAATAAAAGAAGCAAGTTCATTTAACTTAATCTGCTGAAACAGTTGGAGCCTCTCGGTCCCATAAATTAAAAAGAATTCAAAATGAATTGTTGAAGTTCAAAGTCAGTTGTTTTGAATACACTTAAATTTGTTGAGTATTTTAAGTTGTGGTAATATATTTCCACTTAGCTCCCCGGACTCATTTTCTTGGCGTTTACCTTATATCATTACAAAAAATGTGAACACCACTTCATCTTTCATCGTTCAGTTGTTGTTTCTATTTCAGCTGTCAAATAATCACATACCAAATATGTATGCAGATAATTGTTAACGATCCCCCAAAGTGTAAAGCTTTGATGATGGTCATATCAAAAAGATAGAATCATTAATTCAATCAGTAACTGTGAAATAGGTTGATTTACAGAATATTCACTATTTTAACAAATGTTTGTATAGGTACATTTGTAGATTGAATTAAAAAAAAGAGGCACTCATGAGCGCCTGGGTGGCTCGGGTTTGCATCCCGTCCCACGTGACTTCCCTGTCTGGAAAATAACCCCCCCTCAAAAAAATGTTATGTTTCCTTTTAATAAAACCACAACGTTTTTGGCTTTATTCATCCAAGCTGCTTTAACACAAAATATCTGAGATACTTTTACTCATAATGAGTCATTTTTCATGCTTTAAATGTTTGAGTTAAAGAGCTTAAATGATTCAAGGCAATCGGTTTCCTCAAATAATTTGAGTTGAGCTAAGTCATCGGGTTTTACAGTGAAAGAGACTTTCAGGTGTGAGCTGGATGGTCTGCAGGTGTCTCAGTAACTCACTGCTCTCTGACTGTTTTGTTGCTCTCCTGCACCAAAAGGTCTCTCATGTCCTCAGCAGTGATGTTAGGTGGAATCCGATTTTCCTGCTGAAGCCTGAGGAATTCCCTCATTATGGCAATCTAAAAATAAAAGTAGATATTTTATCATGACCACACAGTTTTTCAGAAATGAACATATTTGATGTCAGTTTTTGGCTTGCATGGACAGTGGATCTTACCTGAGTCTTGTAGCCTTTGAGATGCCAGCAGGTGCTCACAGCTGTCTCATATATGGCAGTGCCAAACAACACCTGCCATAGAAATGACAAGTTATTCATCATTAGTTAATTTGATTCTCAGTTTCTTAGCTTTTAAAAAACACATCAATCTCTTTAAATGGTTTAAATGCAGTACAAACAAAACCTCTCATACCCTGATGGGTTTGTAGATTCCTCTACTTCGTTCCATTGAGATTTTGCTGTTTTGTATCTCAGTAGGAAACAGAAATGCTCAAATACACTGTGGAAAGTTTGTGAAAATAAAGCTATACTCCAAAATACTCCGAACTCGATGGTTTCTCTCGCACAAATGAATTGTTTTTGATCTTTGAAGCAGAAAACTGCAGGCAGTTTATAAAGTTCTCTCTTTACGACACAGCAGGTCACCATGGAAGCACTTCATGCACGTTTCATGTTGTTACATAAAAAATCTTTATTTATTTTGCACTGCACTTTATTTCTTTCATAAATAAATACATTTATTGTATGAATAAATAAAGTGTAGGCTACAGCCGTACTTTGGTCACTACTGTGAAAAGTTGGATAAAAATGGCAGCTGCTCAGCACCTTTTTCTTATTGTAGATGTAAGCATGAGCAGTAAAACAGTGGCTTACAAGATTTCATTGAAACACTGGGCTGTGGAGGGGAATGATGGATATATATCTGAAGCCGGACAGCATCTGCTATATATGCAGCTTTGGTCATTTGGATAAACCGGCCCCTTAAGCAGCCCAGACGTAGAGACCTCTGTGTATTCTGTAAATCCCACAGCCCCACAGCACAATATTAATACCCCAAATAATTAATTACTAATTACCAGGCTACCTGTTGCCACATAAACACACGTTTATGATACCATAATCGTACAGCAGATACTGACTTTAGGGGGGAACAGGACACATAAACCTTAAAAAAAATCACTAACAAGTTATCCACCATATTCATGATGTAGCTTCTCTAACTGAGCGTCATAGTGAACCAGCATGTGCAACGTTTGGATCAGTTGGTTTTCATTTTCTTATATACCTGTATGAAGAAACATAGGTTGATATAAGTCAATATTTTTTAACTTTGTCTGTGTGAGACTCACACTTGTGCATTTCAAATGAGGCATGCTTACAGTTGCCCCCATCACATCCTCCTAGTGGGTCTGTGTTTATTCAAAAAAAAAAAAAAGGATTTTCATCAGCTTTTCTTTCAAAACATCAGTTACACCTCATGTCCATTTTTTCTTAAGCAAAACTATTCTGTGACAGTCCCCCTTACTAACATGGTTCCACTCTCCTCACATCTGCAGAAAGAACATAG
This sequence comes from Archocentrus centrarchus, assembly GCF_007364275.1. Classification (NCBI taxonomy): domain Eukaryota; kingdom Metazoa; phylum Chordata; class Actinopteri; order Cichliformes; family Cichlidae; genus Archocentrus; species Archocentrus centrarchus. Next base: position 35,381,818 of record NC_044361.1, on the reverse strand, counting down.
ATGTGAACTCACAGAAAAAGTCCTGCATTACTTCATCATCAAGGCCCGATTCTCTCCCCCTCCTCACAGGCAAAAAAAAAAACATGTATAGTTTCTTGATCGGGTATTGCCACAAACAAAGTATCCAACATTTTCCTGATGGAGTTTCTCTCATCGTTTGTGTTTTTAAAAAACTCCAAAGTTGCTACATAAGCAGTGTGTTCATCAAATCACAGCCTGCATCTTTTACAGTTTTGTACTCACTCCAAGCTTGACACACAGAACTCGTGACTTTGTAGTCACACGGCGTATTTTGTTAAGCTACACAAGTTATATAACACTCCTATTGGCTTTTGTTTAACCTCTGGATAAAAATGCTTAAACTATGTTCTAACTAAGCAACTCAGCTGAAAGGATGATCAAACCTCTGCACCTGACGATCAAAGCATCAAAGTTTTTCTATGAAATGATGAACAACAGATCGAATGGGTCAGTTTTTTCTTTATGAGTAATTGATCATAATGAACTGCAACATTTAAACGTATTAGCTGGAATTAACAGCGTCACAGTGAAACTCCTGAATACTCTGCTGTTTTATTGGACCAGAATAAAGCCTGTCGGCTCTGTGAAAGCTTTACTCTTGCTGACTCTTAAGATCCTTTTCTAGCCACATTATGAGTTCGACTCAATAAAGTCAGAACATAAAGTAAAATCCCTTTGAAATATTGTAGGTTAAGAATAGTATTACCTAGCTTGTGCACACCCTAATAATCACTGCCATGAAGTCTGTCTTACACTGAATATGGTTTTGATTAAATTTTGCATTTTTATTATAAATATTATTTTTTTATTTATTTTTTATATTTATTTTATTATTATTATAAATATAAATATTCCTCCTTCCTCCTCTGGGGTGTGTGCTCGGCTGCCATCAAGATGTATGGCCTCAGGTCTTTTGAGCTCCTGGTGGGCCTTGGATGACCCGGGTCCCCCTGGGTCTTTCCCTGCCCTGCAAATTTATTAATAAAGAAAAACTGAAATATCACATGGCCATAAGTATTCAGACCCTTTGCTTTGACACTCATATTTAACTCACATGATGTCCATTTCTTCTGATCCTCCTTTAGATAGTTCTACTCCTTCATTGGAGTCCAGTTGTGTTTAATTAAACTGATTGGACTTGATTAGGAAAGGCACACACCTGTCTATATAAGACCTGACAGCTCACAGTGCATGTCAGAGCAAATGAGAATCATGAGGTCTAACGAACTGCCCAAGGAGCTCAGAGACAGAATTGTGGTTAGGCACAGATCAGGCCAAGGTTACAACAGAATTTCTGCAGCACTCAAGGTTCCTAAGAGCACAGTGGCCTCCATAATCCTTAAATGGAAGAAGTTTGGGACGACCAGAACTCTTCCTAGACCTGGCTGTCCAGCCAAACTGAGCAATCGTGGGAGAAGAGCCTTGGTGAGAGAGGTGAAGAAGAACCCAAAGATCACTGTGGCTGAGCTCCAGAGATGCAGTAGGGAGATGGGAGAAAGTTCCATAAAGTCAACTATCACTGTAGCCCTCCACCAGTCGGGGCTTTAAGGCAGAGCGGCCCGAAAGAAGCCTCTCCTCAGTGCAAGACATATGAAAAACACATGAAGGACTCCCAGACTATGAGAAATAAGATTCTCTGGTCTGATGAGACGAAGATTGAACTTTTTGGTGTTAATTCTAAGCAGTATGTGTGGAGAACACCAGGCACTGCTCATCACCTGCCCAATACAATCCCAACAGTGAAACATGGTGGTGGCAGCATCACGCTGTGGGGGTGTTTTTCAGCTGCAGGGACAGGACGACTGGTTGCAATTGAAGGAAAGATGAAAGCGTCCAAGTACAGAGATATCCTGGAAGAAAACCTCTTCCAGAGTGCTCAGGACCTCAGACTGGGATGAAGGTTCACCTTCCAACAAGACAATGACCCGAAGCACACAGCTAAACTAACAAAGGAGTGGCTTCAGAACAACTCTGTGACCATACTTTACCTTATGGCCATACCACCCTCAACGCGCCCGATCTCGTCTGATCTCGGAAGTTAAGCAGGGTCGGGCCTGGTCAGTACTTGGATGGGAGACCGCCTGGGAATACCAGGTGCTGTAAGCTTGGGGTGGCTGTAGCTCAGTAGGTAGAGCAGGTCACCTACTGATTGGAAGGTCAGTGGTTCAATTCCTGGCTGCGTGCCAATGTATCCTTGGGCAAGATACTTAACCCCAAGTTGCTCTCCGACCGTTCCGTTGGAGTATGAATGTGAGTGAATGTTAGACGATTAAAGCACTTAGCTTAATTAATTAATCATGGAAGTGCTTGTATGAATGCGTGTGCATGGGATAAATGTGAACGTGTTGTGTAAGCGCTTTGAGTGTTCATATCTGAGTAGAAAAGTGCTATATAAGAACTAGTCCATTTACCATTTACCATTACTTGACTGGCCCAGCCAGAGCCCTGACCTAAACCCAACTGAGCATCTGTGTAGACACCTGAAAATGGCCGTCCACCAACGGCCAACAAAGGGAGAAGATCTGCAAGGAAGAATGGGAGAGGATCCCCAAATCCAGGTGTCAAAAGCTTGTTGCATCATTCCCAAGAAGACTCATGACTGTAGTAGCTCAAAAGGGTGTTTCTACTCAATGCTGAGCAAAGGGTCTGAATACTTATGACCATGTGATATTTCAGTTTTTCTTTTTTAATAAATTTGAAAAATTTCTACATTTCTGTTTTTTTCTGTCAAGATGGGGAGCTGAGTGCACATTAATGAGAAATAACATGAACTTTTTTGATTCTAGCAAATGGCTGCAATGAAACAAAGAGTGAAGAATTTAAAGGGGTCTGAATACTTTCGTACTCACTGTATATGTGTACATGTATATGCATGTATATATATGCGAATGTGTATGTATGTGTAGCTATCTATCTTCTATTTTTTTCTGTTCTCTCCCCCCTTTTTTCCTGTTTTTTTCTCTTTTTTTCTTTCCTCTCTCTATCTCTCTTCTCTTCCTGCCTGTCAGATCTGGTAAGAATAAATAAAATAAAAATAAAACTACAATTGACCAGAAAATCCTACAGAAAACTGATAGAGCTCTTCTTGAAAAAGCAAATAAGTTTGGTACAAAAGTGCATTCAGATCATCATTCTGACTGCAAAAACTGCCAGACTTGACAGCCCCCCCCCCCTCCCCCCCCCCCCCTTCCCCCGAAAAAAAAGAACTCCCCGGAGCAACGGCTCCTCCGGCTCTTTGACTCCACAGATGCTGCTATTGGCAGCCATGACATTTCAGCCTGTCAGCACTTCAGAGGACAGACAGCAAGGCAGAAACAGCTCAGCATCCATTTATGAAGAGAAAAGCCCAAAAACTCAGAGGAAAAGAAGGATTTGTGGAGCAACATTTAACAAAGAAGAAGTGCGACATGGCGAGGCCGGCCCGGATTCTCAGGAAACAAAACCAAATCCAGGAAACGTGGATGAGAAACTGTGAGGTGTGGATTCAATGAAACGGGACACCAGAGGAGGCCGAAGTCATCACAGTAAGATTTGGACAGATTGCAGTGATATGACAGATGTATGGCTCACTCATAGTTAATAAGTCCAAACTTCATTATTGTGGAGTGTAAAATGAAGGATTGGGCATGAGGATGCTGAGATGAAAGTTACTGACTGCATCCAAAGCTTCACATGAGGAGAGGAACTCTGAGCACAGACAGCACAACGCTGAACATAATATTGATCCTGAAAATCACTTTGATCACAAGAAGAATCACAACACAAGTTTTGCTGTGGTTACAATTTCTGAGAAATTATTAAATGATGAACCAGACAGCACGGCTCAAATGAAAGGCCATGAGATGGCAGGCAGAGATCTTCACATTAAAGATGTCCTGGCTCTTACCGCTAAGCTCTCAGCACCAATTAGTTGACTTTACTAGAAAATTGTGGAAACTCGTTGCCTTAAACCATTTCAGTTTTAACATAATGTGAAATTAAATATATTAATTTGTATGAACACAGAATCTTAATTGGATACAGCAGACAAATCAGGAGTACATTAGTAATCTTTACCTCAATTCATTAGTTCACATCAATTATTTCTTTTCTGGAGTCCAACTTAAAATAATCATTATGTTTATTACTACTTAAAATCATTAATAATAATAATAATACACCTAATATCTTTTCTGCTACTTTGATTACACCATTTTTATTTTTCAATTGTTAACAAAAGTAGAAGAAAGCCTCACATATTAATGTTTGAATATTTATATTTTTATTTTGAGCAAACATCCAAAGGGAACACTTGAAATGTGTAACTGCATCTTATTGCAACAATAATAACAAACAAACTTGTGAACCAACAGACGAGTAAAAAGAAGCCTTTATGTCCTTAAACTGGATCCAAGCAGAGTCGCACAATTTAATAAAAAGTCACTGAATAAATAAATGCTGAGTCCATTTGTTTGGTTATGATGAACAACTCACAGATTCATAAAAATCTGACATATTTGAGTTCAAATATAATTTAACATACAAACTAAAAACAGCATAAAGATCACAACATTTAGGCTACAGTACTGTCTTCAAAGGAAGCTGTTTTTCTAAAGGAAATAAGAACAGGTCGCTTTCCAAATAAAAGTTTCTGCAAACTTATCAGGTTTTCTCAATAGTCCAACTAAATCTAATAACTGAAATAAAAACAAAGCTTCTCTGCCACAGAGTGGGAACCTGTCCTGGGTCAAACTCAGCATCTGCCTAAAGATTGCTGGGATAGCCTCAAACGTCTCACAGCCCCGACTAAAGTAGAAATAATGGAAGAGCAACAAAAACTTTGATGGTTGTGAAACCTTTTTCAGCTGAGAACTAAAATGCAGTCCTGAACATCAAACTCTACTTCCTGTCCCTCAGTCAGCTTAAAGAAACTAAAGTGTTTTTTAACTGGCTGTAATCCTCAGAAATGTCGGATTTGTAGCTCTGCTGGTCAAACCATCTTTACTGTTCCTGCCTGTGTTAGAGAGACTTGGGAGCAGAGAAGTGGAATAACACTGCATATACGGCACAATCGTTCATGACTATTTTCAGCATTTTCTATATCGAGGGCTGATTTTTAAACGTTTGTTACCTGGTTTTAGTTCTGAGGCCCTTTGTGAGAAGGGCCACATGAACAGGAATGTGCTCTTCATAGACTCGAGAGAGCTGAGAGGAAGTGCATCTGAAAGTCCAAAGTTTGTTTTTTTCCCATTTTTGGCCACAGCGGCTTTTTATGACAGTGGAGAGAGACAGGAAATGGGGGAAAGATACAGGGGAAGACACAAGGGCAAATCGGCGCCCGAACCTGGGCCGCCCGCACTGCAACGCGGCGTGTGTATATGGTCGCCGGCTTTGCCACTAAGCCACCCAGGCGCCAGAAGCAGATAGCTTTTAGCAGATCTGTAACTCTATCCATCACGACTTGGCCCTCAGTGACGATCTTCAATGAGGTCGGACTGAGATGGACCACAGAACAAGGAGGAGCAACAAGGAGGAGCAACAGTCTCATTGTACATCCATATAATGACAATAAAGAGCAGCAGAGAGCTGATCTCTAATGAGCCACCTGACAAACCCCCTCAGACAGGAAGTCAGCTGTGGAGAAGATATTTGGAACCAGTGAAATCTGAATGTTCACAATGAGGTTTGTAAGAGGAAGCTGATGAGGGAGATTGTGGTTTTTGTTTCCATGTCAGGAATGTTTTTCTTCCTCAGTCTTCAGAAATGTTCAGTGGGGTTCAGGTCAGGTGACTGTGGAGGAAAGTCCATGACTGTCAGCACTTCCTGCTCTTCTTTGGTATTCAAGGATTTCTTAAAGGGCTGAGCTGTGTTTGGGCTCAGTATCCTGCTGCATCAATCCTCTCCACAAACATTCATCATGATAGTAAGGCATGTCTCTGAAGGATGGAGTGCTGCTTCTCTTTGCTTGGACTTGAATCTCCATGTGGCTTTGACCCTCTGTGGTCTCCTTCTCTCCTGTTGCTCTCCTTACATTCACCCTTCTGTTACTGACACTTGTCTCTAAGTGGACTTCATCAGTGAACTGGACTTTTCTCCATCATCCACTGTGAAATGCTGCTCTGTCTGAGCCCACCCCGACTGTCCTGTTTCTCCTCCTGAGAAGAGCTTTAGAGACGCTCCTCATCTTCTGAGTCTCCACAGCCTTCTTCTGACAGGACTTTTGCTGCTTGGACTCTTGTGTTCTTTATTGAGTCAAATCTGGATCTGTGATCAAGCTGCTTACTTCATGATTATTTAGAGACTTCACCCATAACTGAAGCTTTCCCACCAGTGTCCCTCTAGCTCCACTTCTTTTTGCACTTCATAGTAATAATATTCTTTCATCTTGAACTCATTGTTCTGTACATTTATATGCAGATATTGGATTGTATCGCAGGTTCTCCACAAGCAGCCATGAAAGCCTCAAATCTTCTTTGAATGTTCTCCAAGCTGGACTTAATGACCTTAAACTTGTTGCACACTGAGTTTATGTTGTTCTCCAGAGTGACAGGTGAGAGCTGCAATAACTGACACATTTCCACTGTTCACTGGTCCAATATTAAGAAAGTTACAGACCTCAGCATTTGGACAAACAACCAAGTTCTATTCAAATCACATACAGACGATCTTATTAAGAAAGAAAAATATGATCAAACTTCTTTTCTGTACAGAAATACAGCTAACTTTTCTTTGTCCTTTAATGGAGACACAAAGTTCATCAGAAGATCCAGAGGAACACACGGGGATGATGGAGGACTCTGGATCATCAGGACACAGCTCATCCTCTCTCAGCACACACACCGTCCTGCTCACTCTCATCAGGACAAAGATCATCACCACCACCTGTAGAGAGAAGAAGGAGCAGAGGTGATTAATGAGTGTTTCCAGAGATTCTCCATCAGCTGTCAGTCAGTGATGCAGCACGTCCAGTATAAAGAGCAGCAGTGGAGCAGCTGTGGAGTGTATCCAGCTTCCTCTCAGCTCTCATGTTAACATGTTGTAGTGAACACGCTGAGCTGGAAGCTCACAGACCTGCAGAGACTTTTAGCATCAATTCTGTTTCCTCTGCAGATTTCACTCAAGTCCACAGTGGAAACAAACTGCTGAGAGTCCTGAACGCTTCATTACTGCACAAACACGTCACTGATGGATTTACTGCACAAGGACACACACACAAATGTGACTCCTGGACTTTAACAGAGGTTCTGCTCTGTAGAAAGACCACATGGTTACTAAATATAATGATGGTTCTCTGAAATAAGAGCCAGTGATCTGCAGGCTTCAGTCAGACTGATCTCAGAGCTGTTAGAAGAAACTGATCAGCTGTTTAGTGTTGAAATGAGAGAACGAACAGTGTGAGATCAGATGTGATGAATGAGGACCACTGTCTCTATACATGTAAGGCTGTGAGCTGGAATCCAGCTTTATTTCCTGGAGACATCAACACGACAACAGCAGTCGTCTTCACATCATCTCAAACACATGATCACAACAAGCTTCTGGCTGATCTGATTGGCTGACTGTTGTGTGTCTGTCACCATTCTCCTCTCACAGCTTCACTGTGGAAAGCAGCCACTGAGAAGGCTGCAGCTTTACAGGAAACACTGGATCTTTGCTTTCATACTAACTGTGTTTAGTACAATACTGCTGAGAGCAGCACAGACTCACTCCAACCCTCTACTGACCTCAGATCCTTCAGACTACAGTGTGGACTCTCCACAAGATCAGACAGCTGCTTCACATCTGATCTCTGCAGGTTGTTTCCTCTCAGGTACAGAGTTGTCAGATGGGAGGGGTTGGACTTCAGAGCTGCAGCCAAAGATGAACAGCTGATCTTTGTCAAACTGCATCCATACAAACTGAAAAAGAATCAAAGATGCAGATAAAATCAGTGATGATGCACTCAGATGTGTTCAGGTGTGAAATGTGCAGCTCAGCATTACTGTGTCCTAATCAATGAACTTTTCTCTGAAATGAGAAGAGCGACTGTTATTGTGTTCTGTTATTGTGGATCATCATCATGTCAGCCTTAAACACACATCATATAAATGTCAGCACAACATTTATCCATCTTTTCATGTCAGTACAGATCAATCACATGCTGCTCTGTAGGATCAATATCAATGATCAGACATTATTTGTGAAATCACATTGAAATGAACAGAAACAGAAATATTTCTGCATCAAGTAAACTTTCTCATTTTAAACTGATCTGAGTTCAGAGGATCTTCTGCACACAGATGAGACTCTTCATCAGAAATTAGAAGCATTCATTTGGCAGTAATGGTGTATGACTGCCACCTTCTGGCAGTAATGGTGCATTACATTCAACCAGCCAAGGAAAATATGTACACACATATTTTTAGACAAATTTTGGTTAAAAACATGGAGATTGTTTAGGACTTGATGAATATTATTGTAAAAATCATGTCCATCTCTAGAACAGATGCTGATAAAATGGCTGTTTAGAGCCTGCTGTCCTCTTTATACAGTCTATGTGTGGAGCACTTCCTAGTTTAGCAACAATGAAAAAGCCTCAGGTTAGACACAATGATGCATTCAGGATTTGGCTCAAGCTTCCAAGATGGACAAGTGCAGCCACGTGTTTGTGACCAGTCATGTTTGTGCATTTCATGCTGTGTGGAGGATTTTATGTCCAAATTGATGTCAACTAACTGATTCTAAAGATGTGCTCATAACGGCCTTGACCTTCCTCTAGTGTTAGCGTCAGCACCGACCATTTAAATCTGTTTATTGTGTCAAGGCTGTTTGACTTTGTCAGGAACCTTTATTTAAACAAAACAAAACAAAAAAATCTATTTCATTAAATTTTAAATGCTCTGATGAAAACAATGACATTTGTGGTGTCAGGGTCGATTTTGACTCAGTTATAATCTGAGATTATAAAACAATAATTTGTGTCAGAACTGAAATCATAGACACACTGTGACCTCACTGACACTGTCAGAGAGAAGTTAGGAGCTTCCCTGTTTACCTCCTTCCCTGGACAAATATCCTCCTTTATCCCTACTGCTGGTATTGACAGCCTCTCAAACTCTGCTTCCAAAGACTGATTAGATCATCCAGATGGGCACAGACATGTACAGACATGCACAGACATGTATACAGCACAGCAGTTTAGTTTGTTACTTGCAGAGGCCACATCTCCAGTTTGCCAAAATGAGAAGAAGATTTAGAATAAGCCGAGCTCTGGATCATATCTTTGCTGAAGACGAGGCAGAAGACACAGAGCACCACAGTGATGAAGATGAGCCAGTTTCTGATGAGGAGGACAATACTGAGTATCAACCAGAGGACACAGACACATCTGATGAGTCTGATGAGGAGGTCACAAGTGCTGAAGCTGCTCCTGCTGAAACGTACAAATCAAGAAGTGGTAACATCTCTTGGAGTACAACCTCTTGGCTTACATGGCAGGGCAGCTGCTTCAGATGTCATCAAAATGACTGCTGGGATGGAAACGTTTGCTGTGACAAGAATAAGTCATCATTGCTGTGACAAACCTTGAAGGGAAAAAGTGCACATTTGGAATGATGAGTACTTGGATGTTTGGTGCTCTTCTTCTTGCTGGAGTGTACAGATCCATCAATGAGGCTGCTGATAGTATGTGAGACACGTCAACAGGCAGAAATATTTTCTGGACAACAACACCACTTCAGACCTTTCCAATGATATCAAGAGTCTTTAGATCTGACAGCAGAGATACTGGAGCAAAATCTGACAAGCTTGCTTCCACTGATGTTCAACCTAGGGTCAGAGGTGACAACAAATAACCATTTTTTGTCCCTTTCCATAGAAAATGCCCCTTCTGGAATACATGCCCAGCAAGCCAGGAAAATATGGCATAGAAATCTGGACAGCTTATGATTCAAACACCAGCTATGCATGGAATCTACAGATTTACACAGGCAAACCTGCGAGTGCCATACCTGAGAAAAACCAAGAAAAATGTGACCCTTAATATGACCACTGGACTCTGAGCTCACAATATCATGCGCAGTAATTTCTTTACCACCTTTGACCCTATAGAAGGACTTCTCAGGAGCAAATCTGCCATGATGGGCACAAACCCAAAACCAAACCCTGGCTGCCCCCTGAAATTTAGCAGGTCAAAGACAAGGCTCCACTTTCTTCATACTGAGCTTTTACAGGCAGTAACATTGTTGATGAGATACTTGTTCTGCTTTTAGTTTATATTTGTATTGATGTTCTATTTTTGAAAGGAAAAACAAACTTTTTAGGATTTGTCTAGAAGTAAATATATTTGGGTCAAAACTGACCCGTAACACCCGAGATGTTACTATAGTTAATAATATTAAAATAAAATAAAAATACAACAATTTTTTTAGTGATATGTTCTAATAATTTTTAGTAATATTAAACTAACATTACAACATTTTATTTATTTATTGAATTCTCTTGAGGTTCATTTTACCATTTTTTTTAGACAGAAAGTGAGAGGTACGCTGTTTTTGTGTGTGTGTGTGAATGAGGGGCAGATATTATAAGTTTATACTTCTTTCTGCTCCTTTTCATTCATGACTTTTCTTTTGGTTGTTATAAGAATTATTTATATGTTGATGGAATGATTGAATGTTGATATATGTTGATTTATATGTTGATTTATCACCATCACTGACACACTCACCTTTCATCAAAACACACTTCATTTCAGACAAGAAAAAAAGATGAAGAAGAAGAAATTTCCATGTTGAAGGGAAGTTATGTCTGAAGACAAATGAGGTTCACCTGGTAAATAAGCAGATAAGACAGAGAATAGAAACACAGTCAGTGAACTGACCTCAGAGTCTGCAGTCTACATTCTGGACTCTCCAGAAAACCACACAGCTGCTTCACTCCTGAATCCTGCAGATTGTTGTCACTCAGGTCCAGCTCTCTCAGATGGGAGGGGTTGGACTTCAGAGCTGAGCTCAGAGACTCACAGCTGATCTTTGACAGGCTGCAGCTCCACAATCTGAACAAAGAATAAAACAAAGAGATCAAATCATTGATGATCAATCAGATGTGTTCAGGTTTTAAATGTGCAGCTCAACATTATTATGAGATAATCAATGAGCTTTTCTATCAATGAGGAGCATGAATTTGTCCTTCTGATACTGTGAATCATAATCATGTCAGCTTTCTGCGCACAGCATCCAGATGAAGTTTTTGGCACAGTTCAATCATGAAGATCTACCTGCTGACCTGCATTCCTGTCATTGGGCTGCTTCTCTCTTCTTTCCATCATTTCCACTTTCCCACACTGTCAAACTCAATTCTGTCCTCATCAGCTGTTCCAATAATCTTACCCGCATTTGTGAGCGCATTACTTCCTGTTTCCTGTCCTTTCAAACTAAGAGCCATTCTGTCATTCTGCCTTTCACACTCATTTGTGCAACAGCCGTCCTCAGAGAGCCTCATCCAAGCAGGGCCAGATCTAGACTGCTATGTTTGGGTGGGCAGCTAAAAATGATTGGTGCGCGACTTTGTTGAGATGAAGACTGGAGGTTTGAGCAGCCGACTAGTGACCTGCAGGTTCCCGGTTTGAGTCCCTGTTCAGATGCTACCATCTCTGTATCTCTGTGTATCACAACACATCCAACCACAAAAGCTGCTACAACAGGTCAGTGAGAACTACAAAGAAAAATAAAACTAGCAGAAAAACTAAACTGGCTCAGCTGCACATGTTAGAGCAGGTTACAACTCTGTGTGTGTGTGTGTGTGTGTGTGTGTGTGTGTGTGTGTGTGTGTGTGTGTGTGTGTTTCTTCTTCTGTGTTTGTACCTCTGATCACATTAAGATGGTGGCCAATCACAGACTTTGGAGGCGGGCTGTAGGCTGACCATCCAATCAGACATTAGAAACTGTATTCATAGTTTCTGTGCTGCTTTTTCCTCCGGCTGAACAAAGGGACATTTTTAACTTTTGGTGGGCTCAGCTCACTCTGACCCACTGCTCCAACCGGCCGAGCAACCACGTCTCCATCTGCTCCACCGCCACCATCAACACGGAGACTCCAGAGGCGGCGCTACGGAGCAGGATTCCCTCCTATCCAGGTAACTTCAGGGTTGATCCTGGGTTTTCTGGACTATGAAGGTGACTCACTTCTTACCGGGTTTATCTCCATATTTTGTTTTGTGTGTTTTTTGTGTGTTTTTTTTAAACAGGTGTAGCAGTTGATGAACATTGTGGTTTTCTACTTGTGCTCTGTCCTCTCTGTCCCCTTTTTCTATTTTCTCCTCTCTCTTTTTTCTTTCTTGCTTTTTCTCAGCCTGTCAACTCCGGCGTTGCTACAACACATTTATATTTATGTAAAAAAACCCACAAATAAATAAATAAAAGGACAAACACTAACAAGAGGAGCTTATAGAGAATCTATAGATCTCATCTTGGAAGAGCAAATATGTTTGACACAACAGTTCATTCAGATCACATGACAGGATAAAAAAAAATTCCCACCAAATTTCCTGTATCAAAGGGGATATTTATTTATATTTTCTATGAATCTAAATCTCCAAACTAATGTTCCTAAAGCCTTAAATAAATATGGTCTAGTACACCCCATGCCCCCCTTTAGACTCACTGCCATATAAAGCAGGACGGCTGCCGTCAGCCTTCAGCCTGATTTAAACATGGTGTCAGACTAAGTTAAAGTTCATCTGCAGTTTTTATTGTAACTTCTGGATCTTTACTGCAGATTTTCTCTGTGTGGAACAAACGGCAGTGGATGGAGCAGCTACAAAGTTCTTTTCTTCAGGCTGCAGTTTGTTGATCAGGTGGATGATGAAGGAGCTCCAGCTGTTTCCCAGTAAAGGTTTAATGGTGGTTACAGGAACAAGTGCTGCTGTTTAGGATGCTAGAAAAACGTTTTCTTTGTCTCCACCTGAGCTCACGGTCTCAGTAACGGCCCCGCCTCTTTGCTCTGCACCGTGTGATTGTAGACAAACTCACGTTAAACTGACGTCAACATCTTTGGTGCTGTTATCAGGCTTTTTGTTGGAAAACTGGGGGCTGCACGAGCTTAATGTTGGAATACTTTGTATTCACACACGTGCTCCTAAATAAGTTTCTATCACAGGTCTGTTTTTAGTCGCTAATGTGGCTGAAACACTCGCGCTGACATGGAGACACCTGAGCGCTGCAGAGTTTAAACGAAGCATCGAAGCAACAAATTGTGTCGAGGATTTTTTATAATGGAATTATTGGAGTTACTCGATGAATCGTTGCAGCTCTGATCTCAAACAGCAGCTTGTAGCAGCTGCTCAGGGTCTGCTAAAGTCAATAATATTGATGAATATTATTGTAAAAATCATGTCCATCCCTAGAACAGATGCTGATCAAATGGCTGTTTAGAGCCTGCTGTCCTCTTTATACAGTCTATGTGTGGAGCACTTCTAGTTTAGCAATCTCTGAGCTCCCTTCCCAGACGTCTCAACCCCCATTCACACCTTTGTTCCAGTGACCTCAATAGGCCACAGGAAACAATGGAGCGGAGTCCTAAATTGGTTTCAACTGAAACCACTGATTAAATATGACCCACGCCCCCTTCACACCTGGGCACATGTGTTCACGCACATGATCAATAGAGGGTCATAACCACCTCCAGGGGACTACGCCCACAGGGGTTTAAATACCTGGGTCTCTCCACCATTTGGTTGAGAACTGAAGAAGCCTTTCGGATGAGAGGTGAAACATCTTTAAGAAACAAAAAGAAGTCCAGTCGCCTTTTTCAAGCTCCAGAGACTACTATGACCTGGATGACTGAGAATCTACACAGACTCTAGTTTAGCAACAATGAAAAAGCCTCAGGTTAGTCACAATGATGCATTCAGGATTTGGCTCAAGCTTCCAAGATGGACAAGTGCAGCCACGTGTTTGTGACCAGTCATGTTTGTGCATTTCATGCTGTGTGGAGGAATTTATGTCCAAATTGATGTCGACTAACTGATTCTAAAGATGTGTCATAACGGCCTTAACCTTCCTCTAGTGTTACGGTCAGCACCGACCATTTAAATCTGTTTATTGTGTCAAGGCTGTTTGACTTAGTCAGGAACCTTTATTTAAACAAAACAAAAAAAAAAAATCTATTTCATTAAATTTTAAAATGCTCTGATGAAAATAATGACTTCTGTGGTGTCAGGGTCGATTTTGACTCAGTTATAATCTGAGATTATAAAACAATAGTTTGTGTCAGAACTGAAATCATAAACACACTGTGACCTCACTGACACTGTCAGAGAGAAGTTAGGAGCTTCCCTGTTTACCTCCTTCCCTGGACAAACATCCTCCTTTATCCCTACTGCTGGTATTGACAGCCTCTCAAACTCTGCTTCCAAAGACTGATTAGATCATCCAGATGGGCACAGACATGCACAGACATGTACAGACATGCACAGACATGTATAGACATGCACAGACATGCACAGACATGTATAGACATGCACAGACATGCACAGACATGTACAGACATGCACAGACATATACAGACATGTACAGACATGCACAGACATGTATAGAGCACAGCTGTTTAGTTTGTTACTTGCAGAGGCCACATCTCAAGTTTGCCAATATGAGAAGAAGATTTAGAATAAGCCAAGCTCTGGATCATATCTTTGCTGAAGATGAGGCAGAAGACACAGAGCACCATAGTGATGAAGATGAGCCAGTTTCTGATGAGGAGGACGATACTGAGTATCAACCAGAGGACACAGACACATCTGATGAGTCTGATGAGGAGGTCACAAGTGCTGAAGCTGCTCCTGCTGAAACGTACAAATCAAGAAGTGGTAACATCTCTTGGAGTACAACCTCTTGGCTTACATGGCAGGGCAGCTGCTTCAGATGTCATCAAAATGACTGCTGGGATGGAAACGTTTGCTGTGACAAGAATAAGTCATCATTGCTGTGACAAACCTTGAAGGGAAAAAGTGCACATTTGGAATGATGAGTACTTGGATGTTTGGTGCTCTTCTTCTTGCTGGAGTGTACAGATCCATCAATGAGGCTGCTGATAGTATGTGAGACACGTCAACAGGCAGAAATATTTTCTGGACAACAACACCACTTCAGACCTTTCCAATGATATCAAGAGTCTTTAGATCTGACAGCAGAGATACTGGAGCAAAATCTGACAAGCTTGCTTCCACTGATGTTCAACCTAGGGTCAGAGGTGACAACAAATAACTGTTTTGTTCCTTTCCATAGAAAATGTCCCTTCTGGAATACATGCCCAGCAAGCCAGGAAAATGTGGCATAGAAATCTGGACAGCTTATGATTCAAACACCAGCTATGCATGGAATCTACAGATTTACACAGGCAAACCTGCGAGTGCCATACCTGAGAAAAATCAAGAAAAATGTGACCCTTAATATGACCACTGGACTCTGAGCTCAC
The DNA here is from genome assembly GCF_007364275.1 of Archocentrus centrarchus. NCBI lineage: Eukaryota > Metazoa > Chordata > Actinopteri > Cichliformes > Cichlidae > Archocentrus > Archocentrus centrarchus. The sequence continues at coordinate 35,366,365 of NC_044361.1, read as the reverse complement.
AATATCATGTGCAGTAATTTCTTTACCACCTTTGACCCTATAGAAGGACTTCTCAGGAGCAAATCTGCCATGATGGGCACAAACCCAAAACCAAACCCTGGCTGCCCCCTGAAATTTAGCAGGTCAAAGACAAGGCTCCACTTTCTTCATAATGACCTTTTACAGGCAGTAACATTGTTGATGAGATACTTGTTCTGCTTTTAGTTTATATTTGTATTGATGTTCTATTTTTGAAAGGAAAAACAAACTTTTTAGGATTTGTCTAGAAGTAAATATATTTGGGTCAAAACTGACCCGTAACACCCGAGATGTTACTATAGTTAATAATATTAAAATAAAATAAAAATAAAACAGTTTTTTTTAGTGATATGTTCTAATAATTTTTAGTAATATTAAACTAACATTACAACATTTTATTTATTTATTGAATTCTCTTGAGGTTCATTTTACCATTTTTTTGGACTGAAAGTGAGAGGTACGCTGTTTTTGTGTGTGTGTGAATGAGGGGCAGATATTATAAGTTTATACTTCTTTCTGCTCCTTTTCATTCATGATTTATCTTTGGTTGTTATAAGAATTATTTATATGTTGATGGAATGATTGATTGTTGATATCTGTTGATTTATATGTTGATTAATCACCATCACTGACACACTCGCCTTTCATCAAAACACACTTCATTTCAGACAAGAAAAAAAGATGAAGAAGAAGAAATTTCCATGTTGAAGGGAAGTTATGTCTGAAGACAAATGAGGTTCACTTGGTAAATAAGCAGATAAGACAGAGAATAGAAACACAGTCAGTGAACTGACCTCAGAGTCTGCAGTCTACATTCTGGACTCTCCAGAAAACCACACAGCTGCTTCACTCCTGAATCCTGCAGATTGTTGAAACTCAGGTTCAGCACTCTCAGATGGGAGGGGTTGGACTTCAGAGCTGAGCTCAGAGACACACAGCTGATCTCTGACAGGCTGCAGCCATCCAAGCTGAACAAAGAATAAGACAAAGAGATCAAATCATTGATGATCAATCAGATGTGTTCAGGTTTTAAATGTGCAGCTCAACATTATTATGAGCTAATCAATGAGCTTTTCTATCAATGAGGAGCATGAATTTGTCCTTCTGATTCTGTGAATCATAATCATGTCAGCTTTCTACACACAGCATCCAGATGAAGTTTTTGGCTCAGTTCAATCATGAAGATCTACCTGCTGACCTGCATTCCTGTCATTGGGCTGCTTCTCTCTTCTTTCCATCATTTCCACTTTCCCACACTGTCAAACTCAATTCTGTCCTCATCAGCTGTTCCAATAATCTTACCTGCCTTTGTGAGCGCATCACTTCCTGTTTCCTCTCCTTTCAAACTAAGAGCCATTCTGTCATTCTGCCTTTCACACTCATTTGTGCAACAGCCGTCCTCAGAGAGCCTCATCCAAGCAGGGCCGGATCTAGACTGCTATGTTTGGGTGGGCAGATAAAAATTATTGGTGGGCGACTTTGTTGAGATGAAGACTGGAGGTTTGAGCAGCCGACTAGTGACCTGCAGGTTCCCGGTTTGAGTCCCTGTTCAGATGCTGCTATCTCTGTATCTCTGTGCATCACAACACATCCAACCACAAAAGCTGCTACAACAGGTCAGTGAGAACTACACAGAAAAATAAAACTAGCAGAAAAACTAAACTGGCTCAGCTGCACATGTTAGAGCAGGTTACAACTCTGTGTGTGTGTGTGTGTGTGTGTGTTTCTTCTTCTGTGTTTGTACCTCTGATCACATTAAGATGGTGGCCAATCAGAGACTTTGGAGGCGGGCTGTAGGCTGACCATCCAATCAGACATTAGAAACTGTATTCATAGTTTCTGTGCTGCTTTTTCCTCCGGCTGAACAAAGGGACATTTTTAACTTTTGGTGGGCTCAGTTCACTCTGACCCACTGCTCCAACCGGCCGAGCAACCACGTCTCCATCTGCTCCTCCGCCACCATCAACACGGAGACTCCAGAAGCAGCGCTACAGAGCATGATTCCCTCCTATCCAGGTAACTTCAGGGTTGATCCTGGGTTTTCTGGACTATGAAGGTGACTCACTTCTTACGGGGTTTATCTCCATATTTTGTTTTGTTTGTGTTTTGTGTGTTTTTTTTAAACAGGTGCAGCAGTTGATGAACATTGTGGTTTTCTACTTGTGCTCTGTCCTCTCTGTCCCCTTTTTCTATTTTCTCCTCTCTTTTTTTCTTTCTTGCTTTTTCTCAGTGTGTCAACTCCGGCGTTGCTACAACACGTTTATATTTATGTGAAAAATAACACAAATAAATAAATAAAAGGACAAACACTAACAAGAGGAGCTTATAGAGAATCTATAGAGCTCATCTTGGAAGAGCAAATATGTTTGACACAACAGTTCATTCAGATCACATGACAGGATTAAAAAAATATCCCACCAAATTTCCTGTGTCAAAGGGGATATTTATTAATATTTTCTATGAATCTAAATCTCCAAACTAATGTTCCTAAAGCCTTAAATAAATATGGTCTAGTACACCCAATGCCCCCCTTTAGACTTACTGCCATATAAAGCAGGACGGCTGCCGTCAGCCTTCAGCCTGATTTAAACATGGTGTCAGACTAAGTTAACGTTCATCTGCAGATTTTATTGTAACTTCTGGATCTTTACTGCAGATTTTCTCTGTGTGGAACAAACGGCGGTGGATGGAGCAGCTACAAAGTTCTTTTCTTCAGGCTGCAGTTTGTTGATCAGGTGGATGATGAAGGAGCTGCAGCTGTTTCCCAGTAAAGGTTTAATGGTGGTTACAGGAACAAGTGCTGCTGTTTAGGATGCTAGAAAAACGTTTTCTTTGGCTCCACCTGAGCTCACGGTCTCAGTAACGGCTCCGCCTCTTTGCTCTGCACCGTGTGATTGTAGACAGACTCACGTTAAACTGACGTCAACACCTTTGGTGCTGTTATCAGGCTTTTTGTTGGAAAACTGGGGGCTGCACGAGCTTAATGTTGTAATACTTTGTATTCACACACGTGCTCCTAAATAAGTTTCTATCACAGGTCTGTTTTTAGTCGCTAATGTGGCTGAAACAACATGGAGACACCTGAGCGCTGCAGAGTTTAAACGAAGCATCGAAGCAACAAATTGTGTCGAGGATTTTTTATAATGGAATTATTGGAGTTACTCGATGAATCGTTGCAGCTCTGATCTCAAACAGCAGCTTGTAGCAGCTGCTCAGGGTCTGCTAAAGTCAATATTAATCTATTGATGAATATTATTGTAAAAATCATATCCATCCCTAGAACAGATGCTGATCAAATGGCTGTTTACAGCCTGCCGTCCTCTTTATACAGTCTATGTGTGGAGCACTTCTAGTTCAGCAACAATGAAAAAGCCTCAGGTTAGACACAATGATGCATTCAGGATTTGGCTCAAGCTTCCAACATGGACAAGTGCAGCCACGTGTTTGTGACCAGTCATGTTTGTGCATTTCATGCTGTGTGGAGGAATTTATGTCCAAATTGATGTCGACTAACTGATTCTAAAGATGTGCTCATAACGGCCTTAACTGAGCATGCTCACAGTGACAGCAGATATTGGTCTTGTTTGTGGAAACATGAGGACACAAACATCTTTCTGCTGCTTTTTACACTTTTCTTTTTGTTCTGAGCTGGACCTGTGTGTCTGAAATAAGGCATTTATCACCATCACTGACACACTCGCCTTTCATCAAAACACACTTCATTTCAGACAAGAGAAAAAGATGAAGAAGAAGAAATTTCCATGTTGAAGGGAAGTTATGTCTGAAGACAAATGAGGTTCACTTGGTAAATAAGCAGATAAGACAGAGAATAGAAACACAGTCAGTGAACTGACCTCAGAGTCTGCAGTCTACATTCTGGACTCTCCAGAAAACCACACAGCTGCTTCACTCCTGAATCCTGCAGATTGTTGTTTTTCAGGTCCAGCTCTCTCAGATGGGAGGGGTTGGACTTCAGAGCTGAGATCAGAGACACACAGCTGATCTCTGACAGGCTGCAGCTCCTCAATCTGAACAAAGAATAAAACAAAGAGATCAAATCATTGATGATCAATCAGATGTGTTCAGGTTTTAAATGTGCAGCTCAACATTATTATGAGCTAATCAATGAGCTTTTCTATCAATGAGGAGCATGAATTTGTCCTTCTGATACTGTGAATCATAATCATGTCAGCTTTCTACACACAGCATCCAGATGAAGTTTTTGGCTCAGTTCAATCATGAAGATCTACCTGCTGACCTGCATTCCTGTCATTGGGCTGCTTCTCTCTTTCTTTTTATTATACAACCATCTGCAGACTGCTTGATGCTCAAACTCTGTTATGACACAAATGTCATTTTAACCCTCATCCTACCCACTGGGGTCCATGCAGACCTCAGAGGGAGATTTCTGTCATATCTCACAAGTGGTTTTATTCAATCATTCAAATATTTTATTTTGACTTTTTCCATCAATTTGTTCTTAATGATGTCACATCATTGTTTTCTATTTCTGCTCTGATTGATTAGTGCTTTATAAAAACACTCCAGTCTAAAGCAGCCACTTCCACCTCTGCAGTTTTTCATTCATTTCTTTTTAAAGCAACAGCAGACCAAAGAGGTGTGTGTGTGTGTGTGTGTGTGTGTGTGTGTGTGTGTGTGTGTGTGTGTGTGTGTGTGTGTGTTAATCAGCACATGTGACTCTGCTCTGTAGTTTAAACTCTTTGTGATCCTTCTTCTATCAGCTCAGAGCATTTGTTCTAACTAAAAACTCTGTATCTCCATTTTTCATAACTCTGTTAATCAGCAACAGTCAGTGAACTCACAGCAGAGTCTCCAGTTTACAGTTTGGACTCTTTAATCCAGCAGACAACAGCTTCACTCCTGAATCCTGCAGGTTGTTGATAAACAGCCACAGCTCTCTCAGATGGGAGGGGTTGGACTTCAGAGCTGAAGCTACAACTTCACAGTGAGTCTCTGAGAGTCCACAGCTAGAAAGTCTGAAACACAAGAAAAGCAACTTAAAGTGATTTAGAAACAGAACATAGAGAACAACCAAAGATAGGAAAACATGACAGACTCAATAATAATAATAATAATAATAATAATAATATTTCTTTAGTGCTTTGCTGAATGGTGTTGGTGATCATGGTCCTCCAGCATGCCCTCTCTCTCACACAGTGCAGCAGCTCATTTGGTGTTCTTAGAATAAAATTATACATTTGAGATAAAAATGCAATAAACAATATCAAGTTAAAGAGAAAAGAAGACCCACTTCACTACATGATAAACATGTAAATGAATTTATCAAACACAGAATGAAAAAGATGAAAATATCATCAATTTGGCAGTAAAGCACCTCTGACATTGAAGTTCTCACACATTTGATTTGACTTCATATTCGACCCCTCTACTGATTTCAGTTGACAGACGCTGTAAAAATGAAACTTTTTCTTGTCTTTTTGTTTTTGATGCTTTAACAGTTTATACTTTACTGCGATCAGTAAGCAGCTTTAAATGAGAGCACATAGAACTCACTGTGAACATTAATAATAAAGTTAAATAAGTGAGTTCACAGGATGAACAGATACAAGTTTTAGAAGTGCAGCAGTGCATAAAGTGCAAACAAAGGCAGCTTTAAGGACACACACTTGTTTTTCTCCATCAGTGGTGGTCTTTGGGACTTTGAGTCTCTGTGAGATGGAAACTGTCAGCACCATCTCATATCTCATTCCACCACGTTCACCGACTCAGAGCTCGAGGAGGAAACAGGAAACGTCCCATCATTGCTAAATTTGAACATTTCCAGCAGAAAGAACGGCTTAAAAGCAAGAAGCAGGAATTCAAAGGAACATTGTTTGGTATGAAGGAGCAGTTTCCCAAGGAAACCAACAACAGGTGGAAAATACTATATCCCACTGTGAACACAGACACAGGGGTAAACGGGCCCCCCTCATCATGGATCAGCTCTACACTGACAGACAGTTACTCCAGGATCCCACAACCACCCTGTGGCTCCTCTGAATGGACAAGAAGGCAAAGAAAAGGATTCATGCCTAAATACTCAATGATGATCACACACACACACACACACACACATACACACACACACACACACACACACCTGTAAGGCAGGTATACCAAACTCAAGTTCAGTAGCATCAGCTTGCTGATATAACACTGTCTTTCCTCCAGCTTGGTACTAAATAGCTGCATGTAGCTAACAGAGGTGTCAGGTATCTATTAAACTATTAAAGCATCTCTTCCCTCTCATGATGCTGAGAGCAGAGCGGCTTTGCTAACAAAGCTGATGACTGAGGTGATGTTAGCGGTTTTAGCTTTTTAGCAGAACAGCTGTTAGCATTCAGTACACGTGCTTCTTTGGATTCAGACAGATTTCTCTGTTCAGGCGTCCCTGCAGTCACACACACTTTTCTTTCTCTCAGCAGATTCATTCAGTGACCTGTTGGTGCAGGGGCTGCTGTGAAAAGGTGAGTTAAGGAGCATTTTAAGGATGTTCAGACTGTTTACGGAAACTGTCGTGGGATTTATTGGGAAAGTTGTTGAAGACACTTCACTTAGGAGGACCATCAGGACTTTTCCCAACCAGAAGCCGTGGGTGGATAAATCTGTCCGCGACGCCCTGAGGTCCCGCACAGTTGCCTACAACTCCGGCCTCGCCTCTGGGAACATGGAGGACTACAAGGTTGCATCATACAACGTCCGCAGAGCGGTGAAAGAGGCAAAACATCGCTACGGCCGCAGACTGGAACAGCAACTACAACAGTCTGACCCCAGGGGACTGTGGCAGGGACTACGCACCATCACGCACTACAAAGCACCACACACACACCCGGTGAGTGCCGACGCTTCTCTGGCTGATGAACTCAACATCTTCTTTGCGCGCTTTGAGTCGGGAAGCCGACAGCCCGCTGCGCTCCCGGCCGGAGGGGCGGAGACACTCACTGTGACGGAGCGCGACGTGAGGAGGGCGTTTAGACGTGTAAACACCAGGAAAGCGGCTGGACCAGACGGTATTAGTGGACGTGTCCTTAAGACCTGCGCTGACCAGCTGGCACCTGTGTTTACACTGATATTCAACCTCTCACTGAAACTGTGTGTGATTCCCACCTGCTTTAAAAAGTCCATCATAGTCCCTGTCCCAAAGAAACCACACCCCAGCAGCCCCAATGACTTCAGGCCCATAGCACTCACCTCTGTGGTGATGAAGTGTTTTGAGAGACTCATCAAGACATTCATCACCTCCTCACTGCCCACCACCCTCGACCCACTACAGTTTGCATACCGGCCAGACAGATCCACAGATGACGCCATATCCTTCCTCCTCCACAAGACCCTTTCACACATAGACACTGGTAAGGGGAACTATGTGAGAGTGCTGTTTGTAGATTACAGCTCAGCATTCAACACCATAGTTCCCTCCAGGCTGGTCTCTAAGCTGCTGGACCTGGGCCTGGGCCCATCCCTGTGCAGGTGGGTTCACAGCTTCCTGACCAGCAGACCACAGGTGGTACGAGTGGGTCACCTCACCTCATCCTCCCTCACCCTCAACACTGGATCCCCCCAAGTCTGTGTGCTCAGCCCTCTGCTGTACTCACTGTACACCCATGACTGCGAGGCCACGTCAGAGTCCAACGTCATCATCAAGTTTGCTGACGACACTGCTGTTGTGGGACTAATCTCTCACAATGAGGAGACAGCCTACAGGAGAGAGGTCTCCCGCCTGGAGAACTGGTGCCAGGAGAACCACCTCCTGCTCAACGTCAGCAAAACGAAGGAACTGATCGTGGACTTCAGCAGGAAGCAGCAGAGGGACTACCATCCACTTGTCATCAGTGGTGCTGAGGTGGAAAGAGTGGACACTTTCAAATACCTGGGAGTGACCATCTCACAGGACCTGTCCTGGACTCATCACATAACATCACTGTGAAGAAGGCCAGACAGCGTCTCTACCTCCTCAGGCGGCTGAGAGACTTCAAGCTCCCACTCAAGGTGCTCAGGAACTTTTACACCTGCACCATCGAGAGCATCATGCGTGGGAGCATCACCACCTGGATGGGAAACTGCACCAAGCAGGACTTCATGGCCCTAAAAAGGGTGGTTCGTTCAGCTGAACGGACCATCAGAACCACCCTCCCCAACCTGCAGGACATTTACACCAAGCAGTGCAGGCTGAGGGCCATGAAGATCCTAAAACAGCCCAGCCACCCCGGACACTCTCTCTTCTCCCTGCTCCCATCAGGCCGGCGTTACCGCTGCCTGAGGACTAAGACTGAAAGGTTGAAGAAGAGTTTTTACCCACAAGCCATCCGTCTGCTCAACTCTGAGCCCTAACTGGACCATTATTGCACAATGTAAATATTATAATTTATAAAAGTGTGTATAGTGTATAGTGTGAATTACTTTTTTTTATTTTTATTCTTCTTCTTATTTATATGTGTGTGTATATATGGTTGCAGGTACAAAATACATTTCACTGTGCATTGTACTGTGTATAACTGTGCATGTGACAAATAAAACACTATCTTAAATCTTAAATCTAAAATCATAGCTGTGGTGTTTCTGTGAAAACCCTAAAAGCTTATTTACACATCATGAAGTATGCATGCTGTATAGCAGGCTGCAAGTCTCACTTCACAGATTACAGTGCTTTAAATGTTTCCTTTACTGTCACCATCAACACCAACCAGACAAGACACCGACTCTGTCCACCAAGAGGAGCCACCCTGAAGACTTCCCGGATGTGGTGTCTCTACATAGCAGCAACCAGGTGGACATGTTGGAGTCCATAAATAAGAAAGTGTCCAGCTCTGACGGCCTGGCCCTGCTGGAAATCCTCCACAGAGAGTTTGAGGCTCTGCGGGAGTCTGTGGATTTCAGCCCGCAGCAGGTGGAAGCACCCACTGTGGAAAACACTGTTCTCAGGGAGTCGGAGAAATGGGAATGGACGTGAGAGAATGAACAAAGACGTAAAAAAAAACCTAGAGGGTCAAATAAGTTTGCACCTGAAAAAAGCTGAGCACAGCAAAGAGCGAGGACCCAGGAGGGAACAAGTCCCAGCTTTTTATTTGTTTCTGTCGGCCGGCAGCGCTTGTAAAACACGGGGACACAACCACACGGTAATGAACACATAATGCACCTGCACAAGCATCAATGCAGCAACACGGGCCACTTACGTAGGTCACAGCGCAGCTCTGCAAAGATTCACTGCAGAAGTCTAAATCTGAACAATTCGCTTAGATGAGCCATTTGTTCAGTTTGCTTCTTCTGACATTAGAGGCTCATTAAATGATTCAGTCTCAGGTGAAAAAGCTTTGAACTGAAAACCCAGAAACAAAAACATGCACGTTACAATCAACAAAACATAAATACCAAGCAGAATATAAGTACACATCTGTAAATACTGTGAACCACTGACCCTCAGTGACCTACGCCATTCCAATTCTCAACATTAGTCTCATTAAATGCAATAACAACAATATTCACCACTGTCACACCTACAAATATATCAACAAGTGATTATTGAATTTGTATTTTAACAAAATATTCAAATATTTACAAACTGCTCACAAGAAAGCTCAATCATGGAGTCCATTTAACCACGTTTCCCACAAGCAGTGGCGGTTTCTGATATGGGCGACATGGGCAGCCGCCCAGGGCGGCATTTCATCTAGGGCGGCATGAGCGCCCCCCTCCCCCCAACGCATTGCGATCGCCGCAGCAACGCCTACCGCACTGCTCCACTTGTGGGATAATGGGCGCCCTCTGCTTGCTGTGTATTGCATGTAGCTTTCTGCCATGGTCAGACAGGTTGTAACAGAAGAAAAAGGGCAGGCGGGGGATTCTCTCTCTGTCTCGCTGTCACTGCTTCACTCGACCGTCACACACACAGCGCTGCCCCGCCCCCTTCTCCTCTCAGCCTGGGGTGCGAGTCGAGTGAAGCAGTGATGGCGTGAGAGTGAGACTGTCAGCCGGGTTCATTCATTCATGCCTGTACAGTTTGGGCCTGGTTACAGCCAACAGTAACCGCTGAATTATAAATAAAGGTGACTTTTGCTGGCAGTCTCTCGCCAAACCTTTCATCCTCACGGACACTGCCATATCAAGATTAACGCGAAGTGTATGTCCTAATATTGAAAAGTTTTGCGAGATCTCGCAAAAGTAACTCAGGATCTCGCAAAACTTTTGCGAGATATGCAAAACTGACTCTTTTTTTTCCTCCCATGTTCCACAGAATGAATCTGTGCGTCTAATAAAATTAGATGCACACAACTGATAGAACACAAAGCCAATTTCATTTATAATACTGTAAATATGGTCATTAAATCACAGTATTTGTGTGAACCCGAATCCTGATAAAAAAAATAACACAAATACGAATCTAGACAGTTTGGACAAATGTTGGTGGATGGCGCAGTGTTGCCAGATTGGGCAGCTTGTGAACACATTGGGGTGGAATATTATATAGATATTTCTATATAATTATAAAATTATATAGATATATAATTTTACAATAAAAACTTCCTAAAAACCTACCAAATATGGTGAAAAGCAGCCAAAATTTTAACAAGTTACCCAAAGCTTGTATATTTAAATATATATCACACCTGGTGCTATTAACATGAGTTTCAGTGGAGGTTTTGTTGTGTTGGGCTGGCAACTGTCAGTCAGATCTGACAACCCTGGGGATGGGCGGTGGTGGTGGCGAATTGTGGCAGATGGAAGGGAAAAGGTCAAAGCCATCAGGTGCACAGTTTAGGAAAAAGAGAAAAGAAGAAGAGGAGAAACAAGCAAAGATAAAGGTAAGCAGAAGCTGTGTAATATTTCAGTTTCTTCCATGTTTTTTCAAATAAAAATTTAAAAGAAATTCTGAGTGTGCCTGTGATGGTGGGGGGGACCTTCTGTTAAAGCCTGTCTGTCAGACCATGGCAGAAAGCTACATACACCACACAGCAGTCGCTCATTACCCCCCCAAGTGTAGTAGTGCGGCGATCGCTATTGTGTGTGTGTGTGTGTGTGTGGGGGGGGGGGGCCGGCGGGGATATTCGCCCAGGGCGCCAAACAGGCTAGGACCGCCACTGCCCACAAGCCTCTAACATACTGATAGAAATCAGATGTTTAATGAAATAAGTCAAATGTCCTGTAACCTAATTATAGTTAATAACTCCACATTACAATCAGCTTTCCCCGTGCTTATTACTTATACAAACAACAGTTTTCACACAGATGATCACCAAGGCTGAACAACTGAGCCACAGCAGAGATTAAGGAGACTGAGTGAAGCTCGTTTGGTGAGTCACTCTGAAAATCACACGACTTCCAAAGCAGCCATTTGAATGCAACTGCTGCATTGTGCTAGGCTAAGTGTATTTTGCATTGAGTGTCTGATAGTTCTGTGAATGTGTACCAGAATGAGCACCAAAGGTACTTTTTGCTGTGCCAAAAACTGCAGTAACAAACAGCAAGACTTCCATTGACCCCAGGACGGGTCAGAAGTACAGATTTCATCAGTTTCCTACCAAAAAAGAGGTGAGTGACCAATGCTGAGAGTCACTGAGTCAGTGAGTGTGAACAGTGAAAAGCTGAGTTCAAACTGATGATGAATGATCGATGAAAGGTCAGTGAATCAGAATGTTTGTTTTGCTGATTTCAGATATATTTGTGAAACATGATTAAATCCTGCAGCTAGCAGCCAGGCCCCTGTAGTCAGTGCAGACCAAGGTAGCTTAGCCACCGTTAGGTCTCCCCCAGCAGATCCCGAGCAGCTGGGAAATCAGGCCGACTGGGTGACAGGAGGAAGAGTAGTCCTACACAGAAGCCTATTCGAAGTCTAATAATAATAGATATTATTATTAGGCTTCTAATATTGGAAGTCTAATAATAATATCCTAATAATATTAGATTTTGTTAGGATATTATAATAATTCACATCAACAGTAATGACACCCCGGTTACACCAATCAGATGTCACTAAAGTTGATGTTTAATCGGTGTGTAACTTTGCCAAAACAATGTGGGATTGGTAAATGGGTAGCTGACCCGCAGCATAAAGATCAATGATACCTAAGCTCGTGGCAGCAGTGATCTTCAACATTTTACTTCTGTCATTTATGTCCTGTTAATGAGACAAGCTAATTAGCTGCTGATGAAGATGTCATGAAACTCTCTGATGTCAGTTGGTTAATATGAGTAACAGAGGAAACTGTTAGAATGAAGCTGTGGGAGGGCAGCCTTCTGCTGCTACCAGTTAGTGTGGGTAAAGAGAAACATCACAGAGAGATATAATACAAGTATGATGCTATTTTTACAATAAACACCTGGAACTCTGTTTAAGAATGATGAGAATGTCACAGTGTGGATATTTAAAGAACTACTAATCTGCACTAACTGATAATGTTAATCACATCTGGACTCACTGAGCCTTCCTGCAGTTCCTCACAGCTGGGATCAGTCTCCGTCGTCCCTCATTGATGTGTTGTAATTCTTCAGGTCCAACTCATCCAGAACCTCCTCTGACATCTGCATCATGTAGGCCAGAGCTGAGCACTGGATCTCAGAGAGTCTCTCTGATCTGTTCTCTGACTTCAGGAACCATTGGATCTCCTGATGTACTGAGAGGTCCTTCATCTCCATCAGACAGTGGAAGATGTTGATGCTTCTGTCAGGAGAGATTTGATCACTGTTCATCTCCTTCAGGTTGCTGATGGCTCTCTGGATGATTTCTGGGCTGTTCTCTGTCTGACCCAGCAGACCTCCTAAGAGTCTCTGGTGGACTCCAGAGAGAGGCCATGAAGGAAGCGAACAAACAGGTCCAGGTGGCCGTTTTTACTCTTCAAGGATTTCTCCATGACTCTGCTCAGAAAGACGTCCAGAGATTGGACAACTCTCTGAGCAGTGATTCCAAAAAAATGTGAAATGTTGTTTGATTTTAGGAAGTCCTCCACCACCTCTGTCTTCCTGTTGGTGAAACAGTGGAACATGTAGACCTGCAGCCAGAAACTCCTGAATGCTCAGATGAACAAAGCAGTAGACTGGTTTCTGGAAGATCACACACTCTCTTTTGAAGATCTCTGTACAAACTCCTGAGTACACCGAGGCCTCTGTCACATCCAGACCACACTGCTCCAGGTTTCTTGATAAAACATGATGTTTCCTTTCTCCAGATGTTCAAACGCCAGCCTCCCCAGCTTCAGAAGAACTTCCCTGTCAGCCTCCATCAGCTCCTGAGGACTCGTCTCATGTCCCTCATGGTACTTGTTCCTCTTCCTCTTTGTCTGAACCAGCAGGAAGTGTGAGTACATGTCAGTCAGGGTCTTGGGCAGCTCTCCTCTCTGCTCTGTAGTCAACATGTGCTCCAGAACTGTAGCAGTGATCCAGCAGAAGACTGGGATTCTACACATGATGTGGAGGCTCCTGGATGTCTTCATGTGGGAGATGATTCTGCTGGACAGCTCTTCATCACTGAATCTCCTCCTGAAGTACTCCTCCTTCTGGGCATCAGTGAAGCCTTGTACTTCAGTGAACCTGTGGACATGATTAGGAGGATCTGATTGGCTGCTGCAGGTCGGGAAGTTATCCAGATGAGAGCCGAGGGAAGCAGATTCCCCTCGATGAGGTTTGTCAGCAGCACATTGACTGATGACTTCTGTGTGACATCAGACACGAGCTTCCTGTTGGTGAAATCCAGTGAAAGTCTGCTTTCATCCAGGCCGTCAAAGATGAATATAAATTTACAGACAGCGAGCTTCTCTGCTGGGACCTTCTGTAATGTTGGATGGAAAACATGGAGCAGCTCCAGAAGACTGTACTGCTGATCTGGGATCAGGTTCAGCTCCCTGAATGAAAGCAGAATCAACACACTGACATGTTGGTTCTCCAAGCCCTCTGCCCAGTCCAGAGTGAACTTCTGCACTGAGAAGGTTTTTCCAACACCAGCGACGCCGTTGGTCAGAACCACTCTGAGGGTCTCTGTTGGTCAGTTAAGGCTTTAAAGATGTCGTGGCACCTGATTGGAGTGTCATGGAGGGTCTTCTTCTTGGAAGCTGTCTCCAGCTGCCTCACCTCATGTTGGGTATGAACCTCTTCACTCTGTCCCTCTGTGATGTAGAGCTCAGTGTAGATCCTGTTCAGGAGGGTTCTACTTCCTGTTTCATCACTTCCTTCAGTCACATGTTCACATCTCCTCCTCAGACTGATCTTATGTTCCTGTAAAACCTCCTGCAGACCAGATCTGCTAAACAACAAGAAAAACAATGAAAGCAAAGAGAAAGAAAACTCTTTAATATCTGAACATCACAACAAGAAGTCCAGTTTTCAGAAATGAGTCCATCAGCAGACAGATGTTCAGTCTTACTTTGTACACAGCTGCTCTGACTGGCTGTCTGCAGTCCAGCTCTGGTTCTGGATCTTTCTCCACACTGGGGTCCAGGTTCATTACTGAAGAATGGAGGAAGACCTTTGGAGTCGTCACTCTTCATAGACAGACAGCTGGATACTGAAGACTCTGCTGTGTGTCTGTGCTGCTGACCTCTGGAAACACAAACACAGAATAAAATCATAGCTGCTCTTTTACATGTTTCATGTTGTTGGGCACTGAGCTGCTTTCCTGGCAGGAAAAAGGCTGTGAATCTTTTCCTGCTTCTAACAGCTGGTGTTTTTCTCCCAAATCCTGATGGTAGCTGTGAAAGAACTGATGTGTTTGAAGTGGAAATGTTGTGGAGTGAAGCACTGAGAGAACAGATGACACAGCCCCTCCCTGCCCTGTGAGCAAATCTCTCATTCACAATAGTTTGAATAGATTCAGTTACACAGTTCTTCTGTTTGCCATCAACTGTGTTTGTTTCTCACTTTTTTCATATGTTCATGTTGGTAATGTTTGGAATTCAGACTGAATTGATTGTTATCTGCTGCAGCAGCCTCAGCACCCTCCTGCCCACAGCCTCTCTGGGACGCTCTTTTTAGACAAACCATGTTAATATTGACCTCATCAGCTGGGAGACGTTCCTCATTTCAGGATCTGCACATTCAGTCTCTGTTTCCAGCCTCAAGTTGTTTGACAGCAGAAACATCAGTGAAGAAGCTCAAGTTTCCTCAGTCTGATTTCAAACTGATGGAGCTGTAAATGTGAGCTTTAGCTTTCTATGAAGCCAGCTTTGGGCAGAAGGCTGTATGGTACAGCTGCACTACATGGAAACATTTTTCTTTATCAAATCTTATAAAGGCTCATAAACTTTCTGATGGACTGGCTGAGGGCTTTCTGTGGACCAGACTGTATGTGGATCTATGACACTTCCATTGTGTGTCCAGTCAAAGTGTGTGTGTGTGTCCCTGAATGTGATTCTCATTTCCCAAAGTGGTCCTGAGTGACCCTGAATGTGACAGCCCTGCTTTAACCTCCTCAGACCCTGTGTCCATATGGAGACGTTACATTTAGGCTCTGCTTGCACCTCATACTTCATTCTGCTCAATAGTGTTTTAGACTTTGTTCATCCATGTTGACTTTGTTGTGTTATGCTATCAAATAAATCCATCGTCCCATCTGAGGACATTTTTACAAAAGTTTGTAACAACCATGGAACAAAATCCAACTTCCTGTTCAAAGAGGAAGTTGAGTTTATCTGCATATCAGGTCCATGTGATCACAAATATGTAGGAGAAATGAAAAATGCCTCAGAAACAGGAGCTCAGGTCTCAGGAGGTTAAAGTGTGAATGAGGTCTGCACATTCTCACTGCTCATTCCTCCTTCATGAACAACAGTTTGTGCACGGGAAAAGTCACACACATGCTTTTTGTCACACATCATTTCTACATCCAGCTTTTTGTTTTTATTATCATCAGTTTGTCTCATAAACACCAAGAATCAAGCTGAAGATGTGACCTTTGACCCCAACATTGTGACTCAGTGCTCTGTAATAACTGTATTCCTCAGGTATTCTAATGTGGATTTGATGGATCTAATATGTGACTCATATATGACTCCTCACAGAGACTGAGCTGCACATGTGTACAGATACAACAGGTAGAAGAACTCCTTCATGTGTTTCTCAGTGACTTTGATGATGTTTTCAGTCCAAACTAGTTTCTCTGTGGGAAAATAACCTGATGTTGATCCACACTGAAGCTTTGCTGTGTTAGTGGGAATGCAACAGTTCAGTGAAGCTGATCTAACAGACAGCAGCATTTTGATTCCTGCTCAATGAATCATCTTCACACAAACAGGCTCTTACTTTGTGTCTGACGGTTCATTACTGAAGTCTGGAGGAGGATCTTTGGACCGATCATTCTTCATAGACAGACAGCTGGATCCTGGAGACTCTGCTCTGCCCTCCTCTTCCTCCAAACCACTCATCTTCAGTCAGTCTGAGAGAGAAACCAGCAACACCGACTGAGAGCAGAGCAACAACCAGACAAGACAGTGATGTTACATCTGATACTAAAGTCTCGAGGCCTGTGTCGAGCAAAGGGGGCGTTTCCAAATGACGTATCACGTGATAAAAGTCAACCGAGGCGCATCACGTGACCGCCTCAGGCCTCGTTTACACGGAGTGTTTTCAGTGTTAATGGTGTCGTTCAGACGGAACTTTTCAGAAACGATCTCCGTTTGCACGGAAACGCAGGACGTTGAAAAGGATGCAGTTCTTATTGTCAGGCCACAACTTGGTGGGGCGGTATACAGTAGGCGCCGCAACCATAGTGCGCATGTGCGAGTACCCCATTTTCAAAAGTGTCGTTTTCATACCATTCTTGTGTTAACGGAGCCTCATTATGTGACTCGAGTTGGTGAGAAAGCCGCAGGAAACAGAGGAAGTGTTCTGTCTGAGCCCAGCGCTGTACAATAGTGATGGCAGAACGAGGATTTGTGAAACACTGAAGCGTTTGAAGCATCTGTGGCGAATTGTATCGAAGCTTTGAAACAGTGTGAAACCCATCTGCACAGTGACACCTGCTGGCCAATTTGGTTATTGCCACGTCTTGGTAATGCTGCTCGATGAAACAGCTCTGCACTAGTGATGGGAATTCCGCTCTTTTCAGAGAGCCGGAACTTTCGGCTCCCAAATGGCTCCTTAGATTTTAATTTTTAAAAAAAAGAAAAAAAAAGTGTAAAATGAATTACTAATGTAAAAGCATACATTAGGCCTATATCAAACGTTTGTTTATATACTCAACATATAATAGAGTGCTCCAAATATTAATTATAAAACAAAAGATTGGAAATAAGAAAAAAACGAGGGCCTTTGAGGAGTTGACCCTGTTTCTCCTGCCTGATGACCTGCCCTGTTTTGTTCTTCTAATAATACTGAGGGATGAACAATTCATATACAGTATACCTATGTAGGTTGTTTGTGCAGCCTGCTTGATATTAAATTTTAAATTTGCAGTCTACACTCTGTCTGTCTATCAGAATAATCCTTTAACACCAGGCGATCGCTGCTGAATCACGGGTTTCCTGACCTTACAAGGTGCGAACAGCTGATTAAGACATAGCATCTCACTGCAGTCAGCTGGTCCAAGGAACTTGATCAGCTGGCTTTTCACCGTAACTCCATGACCATTCGTGCTATCGAAAAAATTCAAACGGTTCCTGAAAGCTCAGAAATTACACTTCACAGCCATGTAGTGGTATTACGGTATTTTTGACCGGAGGTCCGCAAACGCCGGCACTTTTGAAGTACGCTGTGTCTCGTTCGACATGTTTGGAGGTATAAGGTTAAAATGTGTCCAGTCTTTGCTACGCTTTCTGCCACTCATTTTCCTCACCGTTCTTGCGTGTAGCCTCTATGTGACGCGCAACTTCCTCTGGCTCTTTCCTGTCTCCGAGCGAATTTTGCAGGAGCCCCTCCCTCTCTGGTGTTTGTTTACTCACTGCGCAGTGTGTCCATGGACCCTCCCCTCCCGCTCATTGTAGACGATCATATGCTACCATTCATCTTAACTAATCATGTGCGGCCTCCACAAAAAAAAAAAAAAGGAGACTAACGAAAAGAAAAAAAACGGCTCACTACCGGGAGCCGGCTCCCGTCGTTCACTTCAAAGAGCCGGCTCTTAGAGCCGGATCGTTTGCGACCGACCCATCACTACTCTGCACGAGTCCAAACAAAGCTCCTGTTATACCTGAGTACAGGGGCGGAGCTTCTGTAGGGGCTGGGAGGGTGGCATGCCCCCAGCCCGGGGCTAGCGGGGGTCCGGATGGGAGAGAGGAGAGGAGAATAAGATTTCAGGTAGCCAGGCCTCTGTCACGTCCGAGGCGAGGTGGAGAAGGAGGGCCCTGTCTTGATTATATCGCAATATGCATGGCTCAATGTGCACACTATACAACCCACTATACATCACCCATCATTCATGTTTTACACGGGGGTTTTAAAGGTTGCCACAGTCAGGACTGAGTCATGGTTGCTCAAAACTTTACAAGACCGACTGACTTTAGTGATGTAGTAGGTGTAAAATATTGAATAAGATGTTGTACTGCATGACTGGCTTTATTTTCACTCTAAAGGCCGTTTCACACCGGATGCGTTGCGTAAAAACGACATGAAATTCTGAATCTTTTGGATGTGAACTTGTCGTGTAACCTATATACACACCAGACGTGCTGCGTTTTTGCGAAAAAATCAGAGCGCTGCATTTAGCAACATGTGAGTTCATAGCTCAAAACGCGCACTGATGTACTGAATATACAGTGATGGGAACAGTAAACTCGTACTATTTTACCTCAGACACACGGCTACACGCTGTTCTGAGTCTCTGAAATTATTCTCTGCCTCCTCACATGTGATCCCAACTCTGCCAACAACAACTGCCCACTGATCATATGAAATGTGCGCGAAAGCATCCGTGATGCAGCTTCACTCAACTCCTGGATCAAACCAAAAACGCAAAAACGCATGGCATCCGGTGTGTATGTAGGTTACACGACAGCTTCACATCCGAAAGATTCGGAATTTCATGTTTTTACGGAACGCATCCGGTGTGAAACGGCCTTAAAGGCCTTAGGTGGAGTATTTTTACGGACTAAGCTAACATGAGTGGCACTTCATAACATACACATTCCCGCTGTTCTGGGCATGTGTATGTTATAAAATGATGTTATGATGAGCTTTATTATTTGGGTATAAAGGGCCCGGTCATTTGCCCCGCCCCCGGCCCGGCTCTGATTTGTTCCGCTAGTGCCTGAGTATCAGTAATTATGATCAGCACATGTTTTGGAGAAACAAGGAGACCGTTAAAGACAGACACTACTTTCTCTCAGTTAACATCCGTGAGGCTGTTTCAGCTGCTTAGTAATTCAGTGGAACACACTAAACCAATTTCTAAAATATAAAACACTGAGAAAAGATGCTGTGTTTACTGTGGTAACCACACAGCTGTCTTTGGCCTCAGACGGTTTTTTGTTGTTGACAGCTCTGGAAAAAATAAATAAATAAAAGTTTGGATGTTTTTGGTTGACTTTTAAGCTTTCTGAGAGTTCGTGTCACCAGGTTTTCACACTGTTAAACAAAGCTAGAAGCTGGTGCAGCCTTTGGCTTTATTTTCTATTCACTCAAAAATAAATCCTAAAGAAAAACAAGATCTTTTCCTTCTTTAAAATAAAGGTTAAAATGAAGTTTTCGTGGGCTCATTCTGGCCAGTCTCAACAGTCATTTTCACATCTTCACACTGACCAATACAAACACTGTTTGTGAGATATTTATACCAGAAGCCGCAGTGGGATCAAAAAGAAATAAACCTCATTTGTCATGAGTTAAGAAATAGTTAAGAAATAGTTCACCCGGATGTGTTTTTTCTTGGTTTAAAAACAAATGTATTTATTTAGAGCAGGAACCTCCTGCTGTGCAGTGTGCGGGTCGCAGGTCGCAGCATCAGCGTTATGGACGGTTTCAGAGGTCCAGGCCCGTCCAGTGAAGTCACTGTGACCCCTCAGCTGAATTCTGCTGATACAGTTCAACTATAATTATACAAATTCATACAATATGGTAATGAAAAATTTAAATGTTTTTTTTGTTGTGTTCTTTTTGTTCCACTCTAGCTTACATAGAAGGTGTGTCAAACTTAATTTAAGGACATTCATTTTGTATTTTGAATTTTCTGATGACTTTGAGACCAAAATGCAAAAGTTAACTTTACAATTGTATGAAAAATGAGACAGCTGACACTGACCTTATAGAGAAGGAAAAAAAACACTCTTGCAATGAAGAAGCAGCTTACACACACTCACACACCACAGACAGAAGTTCATGTTAGTTTTCTGCTCAATCTGACATTTAACTCTAGGTGCATTAAACCAGGTTCACTTTTGGTGGATTGAATCCACTTACTTAGTAAATTAGTAAATTAGTGGTATATTAAAATTGTAAGATCATTTTTCTCAGGCTGATAAACAAAATAAAAGATTTATAACTAAAAACCATTGAATAAATACATCCTTAGAATATTTATGGGCATGTTGATGTCCTGTCTTAGTTTGTGTAAATTTAATTATTGACCCACAGACCTGCAGTTCATGGTATTTTTTAATTGACAGGGAAAAAGTGGAACTTTCTTCACTGGACTTTTTCCACAGGTACCTGAGATCATACCTGAGACATTATGAGCCTTTCACAGGAAACTAACCAGGATGAAGCCAGATGTGAACAGCTGTGTCTAAAAGGTTCAGGAATGCATCTCAGAGACGAGTGCTGACTACTGTGGTTTGAACATCCATGGCTTTGGTGAATATGAGCAGGCTGTGCTGAAGGCTGAAAGAAGGCTGCATATATAACTGTTACCTGTGCACTGATCAGTGATCATTTCTTTATGTTTGCAGGAAGATTTTCATCGACTGGAACTGGATTTGATCCTGAAGGGATGCAATCCACATTTTTTAATGAATTTGAGGAAAATTATTAGATAGTGACTGTTTCATGTTACTGTTTTCATGTGGGTCAATTGATATGCAGAATTTACTTTGGACTGATTAAATTTAATTGCTAATCCACTTCACTGAACAACATTGACATATGAAAGACTAATGCTTGTTTTCTTTTTGTTTTTCAGGCCATAATGAAGTATAGAAAGTAGGTACATCCATTATAAATATGACATCATTAAACTCTGTCTAATTTTGTTTTGTTTTGTTTTTTTTTTTTGCTAAATTCACAATCACAATAGTATGAGATTAGTTTTCACAAAAATCCTCTTCTGGCTCTTAACATCAGTGCAGTCCTGGCTGACCAGCCGAGGTCAGGCTGCTGAAGTTGACCTCAGAAATGTCTGAGGTCAAAGGGGGATTGAAGGAAATGAGTTTTTATGAAGCTTTAAATATACTCATGGTATATGTTTGCCCTTACCATCACACATTTATTTGCCTGAGAAACTTTGTCTTAGACTGGAAAATAAACATCAGCTGATTAAAGGCACAGAAGCTCATAATGTTTGGTGTCATCAGGAACTTGGTGTTCTCACTGGGGAACAGTCAACCACTCATGGAGACTACACAGTGATAGAAATGGAGACTCTGAGGTCATCTGAACACCCAGCTGTTGAAATTCTCTGTTTTCCACATTTTGTTTTGTATAATGATGTAACCAAGACAGATAAGCTGTGACTATATGAAATCCTGGGCTGAAGAAGAGAGTGTGAGCACTTCATGTCATATCCAGTAACACACTGGGCATGGTATGCAGTTTTGACCCAGATTAATCTGTAACTGTGACAAATGACTAATTAAATTTAATAACTGGACTCCTTATTCCGTTGTTTTGTCTCATTCCTGTTCAATAAACGAACATCTAAAAGGCCAAAGCAGCAGCTCGTATTTTTAATTTCTTCTTCAATCGCCTATATCGTTCTTCACAGTCCACAGAAACAATAATGAGTTATAAGTGCGTGTGTCTGCTTGTATTAAATAGAAGCGTTGGTTAAAAAAAGATAGAAAAACAAATGAATCCTGGCGCCTCGGCCGCCTGGAAACAGCAGGAGTGAGACCTCCCTGATCAGCCAGGGTCACGTGATGCGGGTGTTTTGAACCAGGTTTCGGAGCAGTTTCTAAAAACCTGCGCTTCAAAAGCTCGAAACAGTGTCGAACCTTCAGTGTCGAGCTTCCCATCCTTACTGTAAAATAATTATTCCTAAATAAAAAACAATAAAGCACCGCCCACCCCCCCCGAGAACTTTCTGTACATGTTTATCCACAAACACACACCACACACACTGTCAACACACAATACTTCACTGATATACCACAGCTGAACTGTAGGTAAATTTAATTCATCTACCTACAATACCTCAAACGGAGACTGTGACATAATCATTGCTTAATTATGCTAAAAGATCCTCCAGCCAACACGTAACAGAACAGCAGGACTGCAGTACATCAAATGTCCAGCAGATGTCAGCACTCCTAAATGAGCTGTTAAACGGGGCTTTGTGTGATCAGGCTCTTGGTGCTGCAAAGATTCGACACATTCACGGAGCCTCATCAGACCATCACTACTCAGAGACTCTGACAGTAGAAGAAGAAGAAGGTTGGACTCACACTCACCTGGTTTTCCTCCTCCTGCTCTGACTGTAAGATGGAGTCTGAACTCTGAATACTTTCACTTTCTTTCTTACACGAAGTCACATGACATGATGTTTCTTAAAGAGACAGGAGCTTCTCTGTTTGCTGTCTGTCTCTGTGCTCTGTCCCCCCCCCTGCACCCCCCCCCCCCACCCCCCCCCCCCCCCCCCCCCCCCCACACACACACACACTCCTCCACACTAGCCCAGTCTGCTGCATCAGCAGCTATAAAATGATCATTTACACACGGAGCAGACGTCACCTACCTTCTATAACGGCTGCTTCTCATTTTCCATCATGTTGTCGTGCAGTTTGATTGGATCAGCTCAGAGAGGGGAGGGGCTGCATCTCTATGAAGCTTTAGACACAGAACACACTGATCACTGATTGGTCACACTGATGGATAAATGTGTGTCACAGCTGGATGTTGGAGATGATATGAATATCTGAGTGAAGATGAAATGACTCTCAGACTCTCAAAGTGAACTAAATGGATTTGAAGTGACTTTTTAAAGGCAGCTGCAGACAGTCTGGTTGTAATCTGATTACATTTGATGTTGAAATGTGTTCACAGATTCAGTCATGAAATGATGAGAGGACTAAAATGAGCAAAGTAAAGCCTGGCTGTGTACCGGACTGGCAGATTGAAAATGAGACACTGGAAGGAACTTCCTACCACGTAAATCTGTTTGTCTAAAACGCCACCAAAGGAAACACGAGCCAACAACGATGAGGAATGGATGAGATGAAGAGTTCACTGTTTTAGGGACAGTGTGTTGTGGAGCAACATTTAACAAAGAAGAAGTGCGACATGGTGAGGCCGGCCCAGATTCTCAGGAAACAAAACCAAATCCAGGAAACGTGGATGAGAAACTGTGAGGTGTGGATTCAATGAAACGGGACACCAGAGGAGGCCGAAGTCATCACAGTAAGATTTGGACAGATTGCAGTGATATGACAGATGTATGGCTCACTCATAGTTAATAAGTCCAAACTTCATTATTGTGGAGTGTAAAATGAAGGATTGGGCATGAGGATGCTGAGATGAAAGTTACTGACTGCATCCAAAACTTTGGCTTTCATTACTTTCATTAATTCATTAGTTCACATTAATTATTCTTTTCTGGAGTCCAAGTTAAAATGTTCATTATGTTTATTAATACTTAAAATCATTAATAATAATATCTTTTCTGCTACTTTAATTACACTATTTTCATTTTTCCATTGTTATAAAACAATGTTTCAACAAAAGTAGAAGAAAGCCGCACATTTCAATGTTTGAATATTTATATTTTTATTTTGAGCAAACATCCAAAGGGAACCCTTGAAATGTGTAACTGCGTCTTATTGCAACAATAAAAACAAACAAACTTGTGAACCAACAGACGAGTAAAAAGAAGCCTTTATGTCCTTAAACTGGATCCAAGCAGAGTCGCACAATTTAACAAAAAGTCCTGATTATTTATCTTTATGTTTTCTTCTTATTTAACCTCGAATCTGTTTGGCTGAAATTGATCCTGATTAGTTCAAAGTGCTGCAGCACAAATACACTCACTGGATGAAACTTTACATCACGCAGGGGAGACGTGTCAAAGCATCTTGTGCTCCTATGTTGTTTGATTATCCTTCATAGGTTCCTGTCCTGTTATTAGTTATTGTCATTTCCATATTGATTTCTGAGTTCCCTTTGCTCCTGTGTCTGTCCTGTCCCTCTGTCATGTCTCTGCTCTGATGGACTTTTGTTGTGTTATTTCCTGTGTCAAGTCTGCGTTTCTGTCTCCGTCTAGTTGTTTCCTGTTTTACTTTGACAGTCCCGTGTTCTTTTTAGTTTTGTTTCCTCTTGTCTCATCAGTGTAATTACACTCACCTGTTACCTGTTCTCTGATTACCTTGTGTGTGTGTTTAAGTCCTCAGTCTGTGTGTGTTCCTTGTTGTGTTGTTGATCCTCCTGCTGTGTGTCTCCTCATCTGTCTTTCCTTTAGTTTTAGTACTTGTCTGGCCCCAGTATTGTTATTATTTTCCTTTAATAAACTCACATTAAGTTCCAGTTTTGTCCTGCATGGTGGGTCAAACCTCACCTGCCACACAGCGCAGCCGTGACAAAACGTGAGATTTGAACCTCTGAAAGTCTGATTTCAATCACAGTTCAGATTTTCACTCAAACTTCACTCATGATCTGTTCAGAGCTCTAAGAAATAAACCAGTTAAACAGAAAGATGCATGTTTTAGGGACAGCTCACTTTAACATTAGATCTGGACTGATCCATTAGAGCTGATATGAGATATGATAAGAGTTACACTGTTTCCTCCACAGTCAGAAAGTATTTAAAATGTATTTTAGTTTTTATATATCTAATGAAATCATTTTTAGGACAGATTGAGCTCCCAGCTCTAAAACACAGTGAGACTGTGAAGAGAGGAGAACTCAAAGTTCCCTGAACATCGTCTAACTCAAAGCAAATCCTCTCCAAACTGGTTTGGACGGTTTGAATTAAATAGAACATTTCCATCCATTTGGACGTTGTTTTAAACCAAGTTGTTTCTGTATTTGCTCGTCAGGCAAAAATGAAACAAGTAAACCCAGCGAGCGTAAACTAGTGTATGTCAAATCCAGCAGTCATGTATTTAAAATCATTTGGGTTGATTAGATATTTTCATGTATATCAAACATACTGGGTCTGTTTGTTTCCTTCATGTCTGACACAAATCCATCACATTAAGTTTATCATGTTTATGTTAAAGTGGTGACATTGAAATGGATGGAAAAGTCATCTGGAATCAAAGAGTTCACCCTCAAACATTTGGACTGTATGTGGACATAATCTGGCCCACTTGTCACTTACTGGCAAATGTTTAGTGGCACAAATGCTACAACACACCTGAACCTCAGTCTGTATGAGGTGTCTCTGCAGCAGGCTATATATTAATATTTTTTAAATATTATATTTACTGAGGGCGGCACAACAAATCTGGACCAAGTAGTACATATTGTTACAACTGTGCACATTTTTATGTAACTGTCATTTTTGGGTCGTTTTTCCAACAGAGCATTTTCTGACTGCAGATGTTTCTGTTATCAGGTAAAAATGTTTGTGGTTGTGTGACCCTGCAGTCCAGCTGAGGGTGCGCAGTGACAGAGAAACACCAAATCATCAGCTCAAGTTCCCGTCGTTTTCACTCATTGGAGGACTTCGTAAATCATCTGAATCTTTCAGAGCTGCAGACAAAACAGTTTTAATAGCTGCTCCGTGATCATCAAATGTCCTCTGTTATGAACAATAGTATTAATATCAGCTTAAAATAACAGTAACTTGGATGCTGCTTTTGTGTGCTGGATCTACTTTCCCCTCACATGGTACAATCTGAAGCTCAAACCTGTTTTTGTTGACCTCTGTTTTGTTGTCTAAGTAATAACAATAATAAGGTTTCACTTTACAGCTGATGTTGTAGAGCAGTGATTCCCAAAGTGGGGGGGCACCAAGGTGCTGCCAGTGGGCCGCAGTAATGATAAACTCTGACTGAAGTTAGTCACAAATATGAACAGTTACATATTTATATGAATGTATTTATTTATATGAAAAGTCAACTAAAACTGTAGTAGGAGGCGGTTAGTTTGTGATGTTTCTCTGATCTAAATTTACTGCTCTTGTATTAAAGTGAGTCAGTGGTAGGTGGGTCACACATTGGCCTTAACTTTACATATAACTGGGTAGCATTAGCAGTTTATCAGCAACAGTTTATGTTCTTTATGTTTGTTGAATCAAAATCTGAAGCAAATGCATCACTTTCTTGAGTGAAGCTTTAAGATTGGGTGGGCCCCGTGGGGTTTTGTTCTTTAAGTGGGCCGCAGCATTCCTGACTCTGGGAATGCTGTTCTAGCAGGATGTTGGATGTAGAAACATGTTAGAAACAATATATTTATGATTGTATTTTATCAGAAGCATCATATAAGAGAGAGACGTGAGTTACAGTTTAAAACCTATGAGAACTTTCCAGCAGCAGAGATGTTGGTAAAAAGATAACTTCCATGAAAAAAGGCCATGTGATCACTGATGTTATTTATGCATTGCTTTAAAATATCTCCTCAAATAACTAAACGTGTCACTGAAACAGCTGCCAAGTGGCAGCACTCGCTTTGAGAAGGACTTTAGTCGTATTCCTGTCTCCTACTTCCTGGGTTTGGATGAATGGGAGTAAAAAATGGCTCATGTTATCCCCTCTGCCCTCCACACCTGTGGTTAATACGCTTAGAAGCTAAGCTTTCACTTAGCCCCTGTTTACATGTAGATTTTAGGGGACAGCAGAACTGTGTGATGAAAATGTCA